>NW_025534581.1:140000-179938 GCF_020615455.1 Coregonus clupeaformis | reverse complement strand
TTGAGTTTCCATTTCCAGCAGGTTAGACAGACAGCTGATTTCCTTTCCATTTCCAGCAGGTTAGACAGACAGCTGATTGAGTTTCCATTTCCAGCAGGTTAGACAGACAGCTGATTTCCTTTCCATTTCCAGCTAGTTTAGACAGACAGCTGATTGAGTTTCCATTTCCAGCAGGTTAGACAGACAGCTGATTGAGTTTCCATTTCCAGCAGGTTAGACAGACAGCTGATTGAGTTTCCATTTCAGCAGGTTAGACAGACAGCTGATTGAGTTTCCATTTCCAGCAGGTTAGACAGACAGCTGATTGAGTTTCCATTTCCAGCAGGTTAGACAGACAGCTGATTGAGTTTCCATTTCCAGCAGGTTAGACAGACAGCCGATATTCCTTTCCATTTCCAGCAGGTTAGACAGACAGCTGATTTCCTTTCCATTTCGCAGGTTAGACAGACAGCTGATTTCCCGTTTCCATTTCCAGCAGGTTAGACAGACAGCTGATTTCCTTTCCATTTCCAGCAGGTTAGACAGACAGCTGATTGAGTTTCCATTTCCAGCAGGTTAGACAGACAGCTGATTGAGTTTCCATTCCCAGCAGGTTAGACAGACAGCTGATTGAGTTTTCCATTTCCAGCAGGTTAGACAGACAGCTGATTGAGTTTCCATTTCCAGCAGGTTAGACAGACAGCTGATTGAGTTTCCATTTCCAGCAGGTTAGACAGACAGCTGATTTCCTTTCCATTTCCAGCAGGTTAGACAGACAGCTGATTGAGTTTCCATTTCAGCAGGTTAGACAGACAGCTGATTGAGTTTCCATTCCCAGCAGGTTAGACAGACAGCTGATTGAGTTTCCCCATTTCAGCAGGTTAGACAGACAGCTGATTGAGTTTCACATTTCCAGCAGGTTAGACAGACAGCTGATTGAGTTTCCATTTCCAGCAGGTTAGACAGACAGCTGATTTCCTTTCCATTTCCAGCAGGTTAGACAGACAGCTGATTGAGTTTCCATTTCCAGCAGGTTAGACAGACAGCTGATTGAGTTTCCGTTCAGCAGGTTAGACAGACAGCTGATTTCCTTTCCATTTCCGCAGGTTAAACAGACAGCTGATTGAGTTTCCATTTCCAGCAGGTTAGACCAGACAGCTGATTGAGTTTCCATTTCCAGCAGGTTAGACAGACAGCTGATTGAGTTTCCATTTCCAGCAGGTTAGACAGACAGCTGATTGAGTTTCCATTTCCAGCAGGTTAGACAGACAGCTGATTGAGTTTCCATTTCCAGCAGGTTAGACAGACAGCTGATTTCCTTTCCATTTCCAGCAGGTTAGACAGACAGCTGATTGAGTTTCCATTTCCAGCAGGTTAGACAGACAGCTGATTGAGTTTCCATTTCCAGCAGGTTAGACAGACAGCTGATTGAGTTTCCATTTCCGGCAGGTTAGACAGACAGCTGATTGAGTTTCCATTTCCAGCTGGTTAGACAGACAGCTGATTGAGTTTCCATTTCCAGCAGGTTAGACAGACAGCTGATTGAGTTTCCATTTCCAGCAGGTTAGACAGACAGCATGATTGAGTTTGCCATTTCCAGCAGGTTAGACAGACAGCTGATTTCCTTTCCATTTCCAGCAGGTTAGACAGACAGCTGATTGAGTTTCCATTTCCAGCAGGTTAGACAGACAGCTGATTTCCTTTCCATTTCCAGCAGGTTAGACAGACAGCTGATTGAGTTTCCATTTCCAGCAGGTTAGACAGACAGCTGATTTCCTTTCCATTTCCAGCAGGTTAGACAGACAGCTGATTGAGTTTCCATTTCCAGCAGGTTAGACAGACAGCTGATTTCCTTTCCATTTCCAGCAGGTTGGACAGACAGCTGATTGAGTTTCCATTTCCAGCAGGTTAGACAGACAGCTGATTTCCCTTTCCATTTCCAGCAGGTTGACAGACAGCTGATTGAGTTTCCATTTCCAGCAGGTTAGACAGACAGCTGATTGAGTTTCCATTTCCAGCAGGTTAGACAGACAGCTGATTGAGTTTCCATTTCCAGCAGGTTAGACAGGACAGCTGATTGAGTTTCCCATTTCGCAGGTTAGACAGACAGCTGATTGAGTTTCCATTTTCAGCAGGATAGACAGACAGCTGATTTCCTTTCCATTTCCAGCAGGTTAGACAGACAGCTGATTGAGTTTCCATTTCCCGCAGGTTAGACAGACAGCTGATTTCCTTTCCATTTCCAGCAGGTTAGAACAGACAGCTGATTGAGTTTCCATTTCCAGCAGGTTAGACAGACAGCTGATTTCCTTTCCATTTCGCAGGTTAGACAGACAGCTGATTTCCTTTCCATTTCCAGCAGGTTAGACAGACAGCTGATTGAGTTTCCGTTTCCAGCAGGTTAGACAGACAGCTGATTGAGTTTCCATTCCCGGCAGGTTAGACAGACAGCTGATTGAGTTTTCCATTTCAGCATTAGACAGACAGCTGATTGAGTTTCCATTTCCAGCAGGTTAGACAGAGAGCTGATTTCCTTTCCATTTCCAGCAGGTTAGACAGACAGCTGATTGAGTTTCCATTTCCAGCAGGTTAGACAGACAGCTGATTGAGTTTCCATTTCCAGCAGGTTAGACAGACAGCTGATTGAGTTTCCATTTCGAGCAGGTTAGACAGACAGCTGATTTCCTTTCCATTTCCAGCAGGTTAGACAGACAGCTGATTGAGTTTCCATTTCAGCAGGTTAGACAGACAGCTGATTTCCTTTCCATTTCCAGCAGGTTAGACAGACAGCTGATTTGAGTTTCCATTTCCAGCAGGTTGGACAGACAGCTGATTTAGTTTCCATTTCCAGCAGGTTAGACGACAGCTGATTGAGTTTCCATTTCCAGCAGGTTAGACAGACAGCTGATTGAGTTTCATTTCAGCAGGTTAGAAAGACAGCTGATTGAGTTTCCATTTCAGCTGGTTAGACAGACAGCTGATTGAGTTTCCATTTCCAGCAGGTTAGACAGACAGCTGATTTCCTTTTCCATTTCCAGCAGGTTAGACAGACAGCTGATTTCCTTTCCATTTCCAGCAGGTTAGACAGACAGCTGATTGAGTTTCCATTTCCAGCAGGTTAGACAGACAGCTGATTGAGTTTCCATTTCCAGCAGGTTAGACAGACAGCTGATTGAGTTTCCATTTCCAGCAGGTTGGACAGACAGCTGATTTCCTTTCCATTTCCAGCAGGTTAGACAGACAGCTGATTGAGTTTCCATTTCCAGCAGGTTAGACAGACAGCTGATTGAGTTTCCATTTCCAGCAGGTTAGACAGACAGCTGATTGAGTTTCCATTTCCAGCAGGTTAGACAGACAGCTGATTGAGTTTCCATTTCCAGCAGGTTAGACAGACAGCTGATTTCCTTTCCATTTCCAGCAGGTTAGACAGACAGCTGATTGAGTTTCCATTTCCAGCAGAGTTGACAGGACAGCTGATTGAGTTTCCATTTCCAGCTGGTTAGACAGACAGCTGATTGAGTTTCCATTTCCAGGCAAGTAGAGGTAGACAGCTGATTTCCTTTCCATTTCCAGCAGGTTAGGACAGACAGCTGATTTCCTTTCCATTTCCAGCAGGTTAGACAGACAGCTGATTGAGTTTCCATTTCCAGCAGGTAAGACAGACAGCTGATTGAGTTTCCATTTCCAGCAGGTTAGACAGACAGCTGATTTCCTTTCCATTTCCAGCAGGTTAGACAGACAGCTGATTGAGTTTCCATTTCCAGCAGGTTAGACAGACAGCTGATTGAGTTTCCATTTCCAGCAGGTTAGACAGACAGCTGATTGAGTTTCCATTTCCAGCAGGTTAGACAGACAGCTGATTGAGTTTCCATTTCCCAGCAGATTAGACAGACAGCTGATTGAGTTTCCATTTCCAGCAGGTTAGACAGACAGCTGATTTCCTTTCCATTTCCAGCAGGTTAGACAGACAGCTGATTGAGTTTCCATTTCCGGCAGGTTAGACAGACAGCTGATTGAGTTTCCATTTCCAGCAGGTTAGACAGACAGCTGATTGAGTTTCCATTTCCAGCAGGTTAGACAGACAGCTGATTGAGTTTCCATTTCGGCAGGTTAGACAGACAGCTGATTGAGTTTCCATTTCCAGCAGATTAGACAGACAGCTGATTGAGTTTCCATTTCCAGCAGGTTAGACAGACAGCTGATTTCCTTTCCATTTCCCGCAAGAGTTAGACAGACAGCTGATTTCCTTTCCATTTCCAGCAGGTTAGACAGACAGCTGATTGAGTTTCCATTTCCAGCAGGTTAGACAGACAGCTGATTGAGTTTCCATTTCCAGCAGGTTAGACAGACAGCTGATTGAGTTTCCATTTCCAGCAGGTTAGACAGACAGCTGATTTCCTTTCCATTTCCAGCAGGTTAGACAGACAGCTGATTGAGTTTCCATTTCCAGCAGGTTAGAACAGACAGCTGATTTCTTTTCCATTTCCAGCAGGTTAGACAGACAGCTGATTGAGTTTCCATTTCCAGCAGGTTAGACAGACAGCTGATTGAGTTTCCATTTCCAGCAGGTTAGACAGACAGCTGATTTCCTTTTCATTTCCAGCAGGTTAGACAGACAGCTGATTGAGTTTCCATTTCCAGCAGGTTAGACAGACAGCTGATTGAGTTTCCATTTCCAGCTGGTTAGACAGACAGCTGATTGAGTTTCCATTTCCAGCAGGTTAGACAGACAGCTGATTCAGTTTCCATTTCCAGCAGGTTAGACATACAGCTGATTTCCTTTCCATTTCCAGCAGGTTAGACAGACAGCTGATTGAGTTTCCATTTCCAGCAGGTTAGACAGACAGCTGATTGAGTTTCCATTTCCAGCAGGTTAGACAGACAGCTGATTTCCTTTCCATTTCCAGCAGGTTAGACAGACAGCTGATTGAGTTTCCATTTCCAGCAGGTTAGACAGACAGCTGATTGAGTTTCCATTTCCAGCAGGTTAGACAGACAGCTGATTGAGTTTCCATTTCCAGCAGATTAGACAGACAGCTGATTGAGTTTCCATTTCCGGCAGGTTAGACAGACAGCTGATTGAGTTTCCATTTCCAGCAGGTTGGACAGAGACAGCTGATTGAGTTTCCATTTCCAGCAGTTGTATAGACAGACAGCTGATTTCCTTTCCATTTCCGCAGGTTAGACAGACAGCTGATTGAGTTTCCATTTCAGCAGGTTAGACAGACAGCTGATTGAGTTTCCATTTCCAGCAGGTTAGACAGACAGCTGATTGAGTTTCCATTTCCAGCAGGTTAGACAGACAGCTGATTTCCTTTCCATTTCCAGCAGTGTTAGACAGACAGCTGATTGAGTTTCCATTTCCAGCAGGTTTGACAGACAGCTGATTGAGTTTCCATTTCCAGCAGGTTAGACAGACAGCTGATTGAGTTTCCATTTCCAGCAGGTTAGACAGACAGCTGATTGAGTTTCCATTTCCAGCAGGTTAGACAGACAGCTGATTTCCTTTCCATTTCCAGCAGGTTAGACAGACAGCTGATTGAGTTTCCATTTCCAGCAGGTTAGAACAGACAGCTGATTGAGTTTCCATTTCAGCAGGATAGACAGACAGCTGATTGAGTTTCCATTTCCAGCGGGTTAGACAGACAGCTGATTGAGTTTCCATTTCCAACTGAGTTAGACAGACAGCTGATTGAGTTTCCATTTCCAGCAGGTTGAACAGACAGCTGATTTCCTTTCCATTTCTCAGCAGGTTGGACAGACAGCTGATTGAGTTTCCATTTCCAGCAGGTTGGACAGAGAGACAGCTGATTTCCTTTCCATTTCCAGCAGGTTAGACAGACAGCTGATTGAGTTTCCATTTCCAGCAGGTTAGACAGACAGCTGATTTCCTTTCCATTTCCAGCAGGTTAGAGACAGACAGCTGATTGAGTTTCCATTTCCAGCAGGTTAGATACGACAGCTGATTGAGTTTCCATTTCAGCAGGTTAGACAGACAGCTGATTGAGTTTCCATTTCCAGCAGATTAGACAGACGCTGATTGAGTTTCCATTTCCAGCAGGTTAGACAGACAGCTGATTGAGTTTCATTTCCAGCAGGTTAGACAGACAGCTGATTGAGTTTCCATTTCCAGCAGGTTAGACAGACAGCTGATTTCCTTTTTCCATTTCCGGCAGGTTAGACAGACAGCTGATTGAGTTTCCATTTGTGGTTGACAGACAGCTGATTGAGTTTCCATTTCCAGCAGGTTAGACAGACAGCTGATTGAGTTTCCATTTCCGGCAGGTTAGACAGACAGCTGATTTCCTTTCCATTTCCACAGGTTAGACAGACAGAACTGATTGAGTTTCCATTTCCAGCAGTTTGACAGACAGCTGATTGAGTTTCCATTTCCAGCAGAGTTAGACAGACAGCTGATTGAGTTTCCATTTCCGCAGGTTAGACAGACAGCTGATTGAGTTTCCATTTCCGGCAGGTTAGACAGACAGCTGATTTCCTTTCCATTTCAGCAGGTTGACAGACAGCTGATTGAGTTTCCATTTCCGCAGGTTGGACAGACAGCTGATTGAGTTTCCATTTCCAGCAGGATAGACAGACAGCTGATTGAGTTTCCATTTCCAGCAGATTAGACAGACAGCTGATTGAGTTTCCATTTCCGCAGGTTAGACAGACAGCTGATTGAGTTTCCATTTCCAGCAGGTTAGACAGACAGCTGATTTCCTTTCCATTTCCGCAGGTTGAGACAGACAGCTGATTGAGTTTCCATTTCCAGCAGGTTGGACAGACAGCTGATTTCCTTTCCATTTCCAGCAGGTTAGCAGACAGCTGATTTCCTTTCCATTTCCAGCAGGTTAGACAGACAGCTGATTGAGTTTCCATTTCCGCAGGTTAGACAGACAAGCTGATTGAGTTTCCATTTCCAGCAGGTTAGACAGAAGCTGATTGAGTTTCCATTTCCAGCAGTGTTAGACAGCACTGATTTCTTTCCATTTCCAGCAGGTTAGACGGACAGCTGATTGAGTTTCCATTTCCAGCAGGTTAGACAGACAGCTGATTGAGTTTCCATTTCCAGCAGGTTAGACAGACAGCTGATTGAGTTTCCATTTCCAGCAGAGTTAAACAGACAGACAGCTGATTGAGTTTCCATTTCCAGCAGGTTAGACAGACAGCTGATTTCCTTTCCATTTCAGCAGGTTAGACAGACAGCTGATTGAGTTTCCATTCCCAGCCGGTTAGACAGACAGCTGATTGAGTTTCCATTTCCAGCAGGTTAGACAGACTAGCTGATTGAGTTTCCATTTCCAGCAGGTTAGACAGACAGCTGATTTCCTTTCCATTTCCAGCAGGTTAGACAGACAGCTGTTTTCCTTTCCATTTCCAGCAGGTTAGACAGACAGCTGATTGAGTTTCCATTCCCAGCAGGTTAGACAGACAGCTGATTGAGTTTCCATTTCAGCTGGTTAGACAGACAGCTGATTGAGTTTCCACTCCCAGCAGGTTAGACAGACAGCTGATTTCCTTTCCATTTCCAGCAGGTTAGACAGACAGCTGATTGAGTTTCCATTTCCAGCAGGTTAGACAGACAGCTGATTGAGTTTCCATTTCCAGCAGGTTGGACAGACAGCTGATTGAGTTTCCTTTCCAGCAGGTTAGACAGACAGCTGATTTCCTTTCCATTTACAGCAGGTTAGACAGACAGCTGATTTCCTTTCCATTTCCAATCAGCAGGTTAGACAGACAGCTGATTGAGTTTCCATTTCCAGCAGGTTAGACAGACAGCTGATTGAGTTTCCATTTCCAGCAGGTTAGACAGACAGCTGATTTCCTTTCCATTTCCAGCAGGTTAGACAGACAGCTGATTTCCTTTCCATTTCCAGCAGGTTAGACAGACAGCTGATTGAGTTTCCATTCCCAGCAGGTTAGACAGACAGCTGATTTCCTTTCCATTTCCAGCAGGTTAGACAGACAACTGATTGAGTTTCCATTTCCAGCAGGTTAGACAGACAGCTGATTGAGTTTCCATTTCCAGCAGGTAAGACAGACAGCTGATTTCCTTTCCATTTCCAGCAGGTTAGACAGACAGCTGATTGAGTTTCCATTTCCAGCAGGTTAAGACAGACAGCTGATTGAGTTTCCATTTCCAGCAGGTTAGACAGACAGCTGATTTCCTTTCCATTTCCAGCAGCGGTTAGACAGACAGCTGATTTCCTTTCCATTTCCAGCAGGTTAGACAGACAGCTGATTTCCTTTCCATTTACAGCAAGTTAGACAGACAGCTGATTGAGTTTCCATTTCCAGCAGGTTAGACAGACAGCTGATTGAGTTTCCATTTCCAGCGTTAGACAGACAGCTGATATTGAGTTTCCATTTCCAGCAGGTTAGACAGAACAGCTGATTGAGTTTCATTTCCAGCAGGTTAGACAGACAGCTGATTGAGTTTCCATTCCTGTGCAGGTTAGACAGACAGCTGATTTCCTTTCCATTTCCAGCAGGTTAGACAGACAGCTGATTGAGTTTCCATTTCCAGCAGGTTAGACAGACAGCTGATTGAGTTTCCATTTCCAGCAGGTTAGACAGACAGCTTATTGAGTTTCCCATTTCCAGCAGGTTAGACAGACAGCTGATTTCACTTTCCATTTCCAGCAGGTTAGACAGACAGCTGATTGAGTTTCCATTTCCAGCAGGTTAGACAGACAGCTGATTGAGTTTCCATTTCCAGCAGGTTAGACAGACAGCTGATTGAGTTTCCATTTCCAGCAGGTTAGACAGACAGCTGATTTCCTTTCCATTCCCAGCAGGTTAGACAGACAGCTGATAATTGAGTTTCCATTTCCAGCAGGTTAGACAGACAGCTTATTTCCTTTCCATTTCCAGCAGGTTAGACAGACAGCTGATTGAGTTTCCATTTCCAGCAGGTTAGACAGACAGCTGATTTCCTTTCCATTTCCAGCTGGTTAGACAGACAGTTGATTGAGTTTCCATTTCCAGCAGGTTAGACAGACAGCTGATTTCCTTTCCATTTCCAGCAGGTTAGACAGACAGCTGTTTGAGTTTCCGTTTCCAGCAGGTTAGACAGACAGCTGATTGAGTTTCCATTTCCAGCAGGTTAGACAGACAGCTGATTTCTTTTCCATTTCCAGCAGGTTAGACAGACAGCTGATTTCCTTTCCATTTCCAGCAGGTTAGACAGACAGCTGATTTCCTTTCCATTTCCAGCAGGTTGACAGACAGCTGATTGAGTTTCCATTTTCCAGCAGGTTAGACAGACAGCTGATTGAGTTTTTCCATTTCCAGCAGGTTAGACAGACAGCTGATTGAGTTTCCATTTCCAGCAGGTTAGAACAGACAGCTGATTTCCTTTCCATTTCCAGCAGGTTAGACAGACAGCTGATTGAGTTTCCATTTCCAGCAGGTTAGACAGACAGCTGATTGAGTTTCCATTTCCAGCAGGTTAGACAGACAGCTGATTTCCTTTCCATTTCCAGCAGGTTAACAGACAGCTGATTTCCTTTCCATTTCCAGCAGGTTAGACAGACAGCTGATTGAGTTTCCATTTCCAGCAGGTTAGACAGACAGCTGATTGAGTTTCCATTTCCAGCAGGTTAGACAGACAGCTGATTGAGTTTCCATTTCCAGCAGGTTAGACAGACAGCTGATTTCCTTTCCATTTCCAGCAGGTTA
Source organism: Coregonus clupeaformis (assembly GCF_020615455.1). Lineage (NCBI taxonomy): Eukaryota > Metazoa > Chordata > Actinopteri > Salmoniformes > Salmonidae > Coregonus > Coregonus clupeaformis. Next base: position 170,278 of record NW_025534581.1, on the reverse strand, counting down.
GACAGACAGCTGATTGAGTTTCCATTTCCAGCAGGTTAGACAGACAGCTGATTGAGTTTCCATTTCCAGCAGGTTAGACAGACAGCTGATTGAGTTTCCATTTCCAGCAGGTTAGACAGACAGCTGATTGAGTTTCCATTCCCAGCAGGTTAGACAGACAGCTGATAATTGAGTTTCCATTTCCAGCTGGTTAGACAGACAGCTGATTGAGTTTCCATTTCCAGCAGGTTAGACAGACAGCTGATTGAGTTTCCATTTCCAGCAGGTTAGACAGACAGCTGATTGAGTTTCCATTCCCAGCAGGATAGACAGACAGCTGATTGAGTTTCCATTTCCAGCAGGTTAGACAGACAGCTGATTGAGTTTCCATTTCCAGCAGGTTAGACAGACAGCTGATTGAGTTTCCATTTCCAGCAGGTTAGACAGACAGCTGATTTCCTTTCCATTTCCAGCAGGTTAGACAGACAGCTGATTGAGTTTCCATTCCCAGCAGGTTAGACAGACAGCTGATTGAGTTTCCATTTCCAGCAGGTTAGACAGACAGCTGATTGAGTTTCCATTTCCAGCAGGTCAGACAGACAGCTGATTGAGTTTCCATTTCCAGCAGGTTAGACAGACAGCTGATTGAGTTTCCATTTCCAGCAGGTTAGACAGACAGCTGATTTCCTTTCCATTTCCAGCAGGTTAGACAGACAGCTGATTGAGTTTCCATTTCCAGCAGGTTAGACAGACAGCTGATTGAGTTTCCATTTCCAGCAGGTTAGACAGACAGCTGATTGAGTTTCCATTTCCAGCAGGTTAGAACAGACAGCTGATTTCCTTTCCATTTCCAGCTGGTTAGACAGACAGTTGATTGAGTTTCCATTCCCAGCAGGTTAGACAGACAGCTGATTTACTTTCCATTTCCAGCAGGTTAGACAGACAGCTGATTGAGTTTCCGGTTTCCAGCAGGTTAGACAGACAGCTGATTGAGTTTCCATTTCCGCAGGTTAGACAGACAGCTGATTTTCCTTTCCATTTCCAGCAGGTTAGACAGACAGCTGATTGAGTTTCCATTTCCAGCAGGTTAGACAGACAGCTGATTTCCTTTCCATTTCCAGCTGGTTAGACAGACAGTTGATTGAGTTTCCATTTCCAGCAGGTTAGACAGACAGCTGATTTCCTTTCCATTTCCAGCAGGTTAGACAGACAGCTGATTGAGTTTCCGTTTCCAGCAGGTTAGACAGACAGCTGATTGAGTTTCCATTTCCAGCAGGTTAGACAGACAGCTGATTTCCTTTCCATTTCCAGCAGGTTAGACAGACAGCTGATTTCCTTTCCATTTCCAGCAGGTTAGACAGACAGCTGATTGAGTTTCCATTTCCAGCAGGTTAGACAGACAGCTGATTGAGTTTCCATTTCCAGCAGGTTAGACAGACAGCTGATTGAGTTTTCCATTTCCAGCAGGTTAGACAGACAGCTGATTGAGTTTCCATTTCCAGCAGGTTAGACAGACAGCTGATTTCCTTTCCATTTCCAGCAGGTTAGACAGACAGCTGATTGAGTTTCCATTTCCAGCAGGTTAGACAGACAGCTGATTGAGTTTCCATTTCCAGCAGGTTAGACAGACAGCTGATTTCCTTTCCATTTCCAGCAGGTTAGACAGACAGCTGATTTCCTTTCCATTTCCAGCAGGTTAGACAGACAGCTGATTTCCTTTCCATTTCCAGCAGGTTAGACAGACAGCTGATTGAGTTTCCATTTCCAGCAGGTTAGACAGACAGCTGATTGAGTTTCCATTTCCAGCAGGTTAGACAGACAGCTGATTGAGTTTCCATTTCCAGCAGGTTAGACAGAGAGCTGATTTCCTTTCCATTTCCAGCAGGTTAGACAGACAGCTGATTGAGTTTCCATTTCCAGCAGGTTAGACAGACAGCTGATTGAGTTTCCATTTCCAGCAGGTTAGACAGACAGCTGATTGAGTTTCCATTTCCAGCAGGTTAGACAGACAGCTGATTGAGTTTCCATTCACAGCAGGTTAGACAGACAGCTGATAATTGAGTTTCCATTTTTAGCTGGTTAGACAGACAGCTGATTGAGTTTCCATTTCCAGCAGGTTAGACAGACAGCTGATTGAGTTTCCATTTCCAGCAGGTTAGACAGACAGCTGATTGAGTTTCCATTCCCAGCAGGATAGACAGACAGCTGATTGAGTTTCCATTGCCAGCAGGTTAGACAGACAGCTGATTGAGTTTCCATTTCCAGCAGGTTAGACAGACAGCTGATTGAGATTCCATTTCCAGCAGGTTAGACAGACAGCTGATTTCCTTTCCATTTCCAGCAGGTTAGACAGACAGCTGATTGAGTTTCCATTCCCAGCAGGTTAGACAGACAGCTGATTGAGTTTCCATTTCCAGCAGGTTAGACAGACAGCTGATTGAGTTTCCATTTCCAGCAGGTCAGACAGACAGCTGATTGAGTTTCCATTTCCAGCAGGTTAGACAGACAGCTGATTGAGTTTCCATTTCCAGCAGGTTAGACAGACAGCTGATTGAGTTTCCATTTCCAGCAGGTTAGACAGACAGCTGATTGAGTTTCCATTTCCAGCAGGTTAGACAGACAGCTGATTGAGTTTCCATTTCCAGCAGGTTAGACAGACAGCTGATTGAGTTTCCATTTCCAGCAGGTTAGACAGACAGCTGATTTCCTTTCCATTTCCAGCTGGTTAGACAGACAGTTGATTGAGTTTCCATTCCCAGCAGGTTAGACAGACAGCTGATTTCCTTTCCATTTCCAGCAGGTTAGACAGACAGCTGATTGAGTTTCCGTTTCCAGCAGGTTAGACAGACAGCTGATTGAGTTTCCATTTCCAGCAGGTTAGACAGACAGCTGATTTCCTTTCCATTTCCAGCAGGTTAGACAGACAGCTGATTGAGTTTCCATTTCCAGCAGGTTAGACAGACAGCTGATTTCCTTTCCATTTCCAGCTGGTTAGACAGACAGTTGATTGAGTTTCCATTTCCAGCAGGTTAGACAGACAGCTGATTTCCTTTCCATTTCCAGCAGGTTAGACAGACAGCTGATTGAGTTTCCGTTTCCAGCAGGTTAGACAGACAGCTGATTGAGTTTCCATTTCCAGCAGGTTAGACAGACAGCTGATTTCCTTTCCATTTCCAGCAGGTTAGACAGACAGCTGATTTCCTTTCCATTTCCAGCAGGTTAGACAGACAGCTGATTGAGTTTCCATTTCCAGCAGGTTAGACAGACAGCTGATTGAGTTTCCATTTCCAGCAGGTTAGACAGACAGCTGATTGAGTTTTCCATTTCCAGCAGGTTAGACAGACAGCTGATTGAGTTTCCATTTCCAGCAGGTTAGACAGACAGCTGATTTCCTTTCCATTTCCAGCAGGTTAGACAGAAAGCTGATTGAGTTTCCATTTCCAGCAGGTTAGACAGACAGCTGATTTCCTTTCCATTTCCAGCAGGTTAGACAGACAGCTGATTGAGTTTCCATTTCCAGCAGGTTAGACAGACAGCTGATTGAGTTTCCATTTCAGCAGGTTAGACAGACAGCTGATTGAGTTTCCATTTCAAGCAGGTTAGACAGACAGCTGATTTCCTTTCCATTTCCAGCAGGTTAGACAGACAGCTGATTGAGTTTCCATTTCCAGCAGGTTAGACAGACAGCTGATTGAGTTTCCATTTCCAGCAGGTTAGACAGACAGCTGATTGAGTTTCCATTTCCAGCAGGTTAGACAGAGAGCTGATTTCCTTTCCATTTCCAGCAGGTTAGACAGACAGCTGATTGAGTTTCCATTTCCAGCAGGTTAGACAGACAGCTGATTGAGTTTCCATTTCCAGCAGGTTAGACAGACAGCTGATTGAGTTTCCATTCACAGCAGGTTAGACAGACAGCTGATAATTGAGTTTCCATTTCCAGCTGGTTAGACAGACAGCTGATTGAGTTTCCATTTCCAGCAGGTTAGACAGACAGCTGATTGAGTTTCCATTTCCAGCAGGTTAGACAGACAGCTGATTGAGTTTCCATTCCCAGCAGGATAGACAGACAGCTGATTGAGTTTCCATTTCCAGCAGGTTAGACAGACAGCTGATTGAGTTTCCATTTCCAGCAGGTTAGACAGACAGCTGATTGAGTTTCCATTTCCAGCAGGTTAGACAGACAGCTGATTTCCTTTCCATTTCCAGCAGGTTAGACAGACAGCTGATTGAGTTTCCATTCCCAACAGGTTAGACAGACAGCTGATTGAGTTTCCATTTCCAGCAGGTTAGACAGACAGCTGATTGAGTTTCCATTTCCAGCAGGTCAGACAGACAGCTGATTGAGTTTCCATTTCCAGCAGGTTAGACAGACAGCTGATTGAGTTTCCATTTCCAGCAGGTCAGACAGACAGCTGATTGAGTTTCCATTTCCAGCAGGTTAGACAGACAGCTGATTGAGTTTCCATTTCCAGCAGGTTAGACAGACAGCTGATTGAGTTTCCATTTCCAGCAGGTTAGACAGACAGCTGATTGAGTTTCCATTTCCAGCAGGTTAGACAGACAGCTGATTTCCTTTCCATTTCCAGCTGGTTAGACAGACAGTTGATTGAGTTTCCATTCCCAGCAGGTTAGACAGACAGCTGATTTCCTTTCCATTTCCAGCAGCTTAGACAGACAGCTGATTGAGTTTCCGTTCCAGCAGGTTAGACAGACAGCTGATTGAGTTTCCATTTCCAGCAGGTTAGACAGACAGCTGATTGAGTTTCCATTTCAGCAGGTTAGACAGACAGCTGATTTCCTTTCCATTTCCAGCTGGTTAGACAGACAGTTGATTGAGTTTCCATTTCCAGCAGGTTAGACAGACAGCTGATTTCCTTTCCATTTCAGCAGGTTAGACAGACAGCTGATTGAGTTTCCGTTTCCAGCAGGTTAGACAGACAGCTGATTGAGTTTCCATTTCCAGCAGGTTAGACAGACAGCTGATTTCCTTTCCATTTCCAGCAGGTTAGACAGACAGCTGATTTCCTTTCCATTTCCAGCAGGTTAGACAGACAGCTGATTGAGTTTCCATTTCCAGCAGGTTAGACAGACAGCTGATTGAGTTTCCATTTCCAGCAGGTTAGACAGACAGCTGATTGAGTTTTCCATTTCCAGCAGGTTAGACAGACAGCTGATTGAGTTTCCATTTCCAGCAGGTTAGACAGACAGCTGATTGAGTTTCCATTTCCAGCAGGTTAGACAGCCAGCTGATTGAGTTTCCATTTCCAGCAGGTTAGACAGACAGCTGATTTCCTTTCCATTTCCAGCAGGTTAGACAGACAGCTGATTGAGTTTCCATTTCCAGCAGGTTAGACAGACAGCTGATTGAGTTTCCATTTCCAGCAGGTTAGACAGACAGCTGATTGAGTTTCCATTTCAAGCAGGTTAGACAGACAGCTGATTGAGTTTCCATTTCCAGCAGGTTAGACAGACAGCTGATTTCCTTTCCATTTCCAGCAGGTTAGACAGACAGCTGATTTCCTTTCCATTTCCAGCAGGTTAGACAGACAGCTGATTGAGTTTCCATTCCCAGCAGGTTAGACAGACAGCTGATTGAGTTTCCATTTCCAGCAGGTTAGACAGACAGCTGATTGAGTTTCCATTTCCAGCAGGTTAGACAGACAGCTGATTGAGTTTCCATTTCCAGCTGGTTAGAGAGACAGCTGATTGAGTTTCCATTTCCAGCAGGTTAGACAGACAGCTGATTGAGTTTCCATTTCCAGCAGGTTAGACAGACAGCTGATTGAGTTTCCATTTCCAGCACGTTAGACAGACAGCTGATTTCCTTTCCATTTCCAGCTGGTTAGACAGACAGTTGATTGAGTTTCCATTTCCAGCAGGTTAGACAGACAGCTGATATCCTTTCCATTTCCAGCAGGTTAGACAGACAGCTGATTGAGTTTCCGTTTCCAGCAGGTTAGACAGACAGCTGATTGAGTTTCCGTTTCCAGCAGGTTAGACAGACAGCTGATAATTGAGTTTCCATTTCCAGCTGGTTAGACAGACAGCTGATTGAGTTTCCATTTCCAGCAGGTTAGACAGACAGCTGATTGAGTTTCCATTTCCAGCAGGTTAGACAGACAGCTGATTGAGTTTCCATTCCCAGCAGGATAGACAGACAGCTGATTGAGTTTCCATTTCCAGCAGGTTAGACAGACAGCTGATTGAGTTTCCATTTCCAGCAGGTTAGACAGACAGCTGATTGAGTTTCCATTTCCAGCAGGTTAGACAGACAGCTGATTTCCTTTCCATTTCCAGCAGGTTAGACAGACAGCTGATTGAGTTTCCATTCCCAACAGGTTAGACAGACAGCTGATTGAGTTTCCATTTCCAGCAGGTTAGACAGACAGCTGATTGAGTTTCCATTTCCAGCAGGTCAGACAGACAGCTGATTGAGTTTCCATTTCCAGCAGGTTAGACAGACAGCTGATTGAGTTTCCATTTCCAGCAGGTCAGACAGACAGCTGATTGAGTTTCCATTTCCAGCAGGTTAGACAGACAGCTGATTGAGTTTCCATTTCCAGCAGGTTAGACAGACAGCTGATTGAGTTTCCATTTCCAGCAGGTTAGACAGACAGCTGATTGAGTTTCCATTTCCAGCAGGTTAGACAGACAGCTGATTTCCTTTCCATTTCCAGCTGGTTAGACAGACAGTTGATTGAGTTTCCATTCCCAGCAGGTTAGACAGACAGCTGATTTCCTTTCCATTTCCAGCAGCTTAGACAGACAGCTGATTGAGTTTCCGTTTCCAGCAGGTTAGACAGACAGCTGATTGAGTTTCCATTTCAGCAGGTTAGACAGACAGCTGATTTCCTTTCCATTTCCAGCAGGTTAGACAGACAGCTGATTGAGTTTCCATTTCCAGCAGGTTAGACAGACAGCTGATTTCCTTTCCATTTCCAGCTGGTTAGACAGACAGTTGATTGAGTTTCCATTTCCAGCAGGTTAGACAGACAGCTGATTTCCTTTCCATTTCCAGCAGGTTAGACAGACAGCTGATTGAGTTTCCGTTTCCAGCAGGTTAGACAGACAGCTGATTGAGTTTCCATTTCCAGCAGGTTAGACAGACAGCTGATTTCCTTTCCATTTCCAGCAGGTTAGACAGACAGCTGATTTCCTTTCCATTTCCAGCAGGTTAGACAGACAGCTGATTGAGTTTCCATTTCCAGCAGGTTAGACAGACAGCTGATTGAGTTTCCATTTCCAGCAGGTTAGACAGACAGCTGATTGAGTTTTCCATTTCCAGCAGGTTAGACAGACAGCTGATTGAGTTTCCATTTCCAGCAGGTTAGACAGACAGCTGATTGAGTTTCCATTTCCAGCAGGTTAGACAGCCAGCTGATTGAGTTTCCATTTCCAGCAGGTTAGACAGACAGCTGATTTCCTTTCCATTTCCAGCAGGTTAGACAGACAGCTGATTGAGTTTCCATTTCCAGCAGGTTAGACAGACAGCTGATTGAGTTTCCATTTCCAGCAGGTTAGACAGACAGCTGATTGAGTTTCCATTTCAAGCAGGTTAGACAGACAGCTGATTGAGTTTCCATTTCCAGCAGGTTAGACAGACAGCTGATTTCCTTTCCATTTCCAGCAGGTTAGACAGACAGCTGATTTCCTTTCCATTTCCAGCAGGTTAGACAGACAGCTGATTGAGTTTCCATTCCCAGCAGGTTAGACAGACAGCTGATTGAGTTTCCATTTCCAGCAGGTTAGACAGACAGCTGATTGAGTTTCCATTTCCAGCAGGTTAGACAGACAGCTGATTGAGTTTCCATTTCCAGCTGGTTAGAGAGACAGCTGATTGAGTTTCCATTTCCAGCAGGTTAGACAGACAGCTGATTGAGTTTCCATTTCCAGCAGGTTAGACAGACAGCTGATTGAGTTTCCATTTCCAGCACGTTAGACAGACAGCTGATTTCCTTTCCATTTCCAGCTGGTTAGACAGACAGTTGATTGAGTTTCCATTTCCAGCAGGTTAGACAGACAGCTGATATCCTTTCCATTTCCAGCAGGTTAGACAGACAGCTGATTGAGTTTCCGTTTCCAGCAGGTTAGACAGACAGCTGATTGAGTTTCCGTTTCCAGCAGGTTAGACAGACAGCTGATTGAGTTTCCATTTCCAGCAGGTTAGACAGACAGCTGATTGAGTTTCCATTTCCAGCAGGTTAGACAGACAGCTGATTGAGTTTCCATTTCCAGCAGGTTAGACAGACAGCTGATTTCCTTTCCATTTCCAGCTGGTTAGACAGACAGTTGATTGAGTTTCCATTTCCAGCAGGTTAGACAGACAGCTGATTTCCTTTCCATTTCCAGCAGGTTAGACAGACAGCTGTTTGAGTTTCCGTTTCCAGCAGGTTAGACAGACAGCTGATTGAGTTTCCATTTCCAGCAGGTTAGACAGACAGCTGATTTCCTTTCCATTTCCAGCAGGTTAGACAGACAGCTGATTTCCTTTCCATTTCCAGCAGGTTAGACAGACAGCTGATTGAGTTTCCATTTCCAGCAGGTTAGACAGACAGCTGATTGAGTTTCCATTTCCAGCAGGTTAGACAGACAGCTGATTGAGTTTTCCATTTCCAGCAGGTTAGACAGACAGCTGATTGAGTTTCCATTTCCAGCAGGTTAGACAGACAGCTGATTGAGTTTCCATTTCCAGCAGGTTAGACAGACAGCTGATTGAGTTTCCATTTCCAGCAGGTTAGACAGACAGCTGATTGAGTTTCCATTTCCAGCAGGTTAGACAGACAGCTGATTGAGTTTCCATTTCCAGCAGGTTAGACAGACAGCTGATTTCCTTTCCATTTCCAGCAGGTTAGACAGACAGCTGATTTCCTTTCCATTTCCAGCAGGTTAGACAGACAGCTGATTGAGTTTCCATTTCAGCAGGTTAGACAGACAGCTGATTGAGTTTCCATTTCCAGCAGGTTAGACAGACAGCTGATTGAGTTTCCATTTCCAGCAGGTTAGACAGACAGCTGATTGAGTTTCCATTTCCAGCAGGTTAGACAGACAGCTGATTGAGTTTCCATTTCCAGCAGGTTAGACAGACAGCTGATTGAGTTTCCATTTCCAGCAGGTTAGACAGACAGCTGATTGAGTTTCCATTTCCAGCAGGTTAGACAGACAGCTGATTGAGTTTCCATTTCCAGCAGGTTAGACAGACAGCTGATTGAGTTTCCATTCCCAGCAGGTTAGACAGACAGCTGATAATTAAGTTTCCATTTCCAGCTGGTTAGACAGACAGCTGATTGAGTTTCCATTTCCAGCAGGTTAGACAGACAGCTGATTGAGTTTCCATTTCCAGCAGGTTAGACAGACAGCTGATTGAGTTTCCATTCCCAGCAGGATAGACAGACAGCTGATTGAGTTTCCATTTCCAGCAGGTTAGACAGACAGCTGAATGAGTTTCCATTTCCAGCAGGTTAGACAGACAGCTGATTGAGTTTCCATTTCCAGCAGGTTAGACAGACAGCTGATTTCCTTTCCATTTCCAGCAGGTTAGACAGACAGCTGATTGAGTTTCCATTCCCAGCAGGTTAGACAGACAGCTGATTGAGTTTCCATTTCCAGCAGGTTAGACAGACAGCTGATTGAGTTTCCATTTCCAGCAGGTCAGACAGACAGCTGATTGAGTTTCCATTTCCAGCAGGTTAGACAGACAGCTGATTGAGTTTCCATTTCCAGCAGGTTAGACAGACAGCTGATTTCCTTTCCATTTCCAGCAGGTTAGACAGACAGCTGATTGAGTTTCCATTTCCAGCAGGTTAGACAGACAGCTGATTGAGTTTCCATTTCCAGCAGGTTAGACAGACAGCTGATTGAGTTTCCATTTCCAGCAGGTTAGACAGACAGCTGATTTCCTTTCCATTTCCAGCTGGTTAGACAGACAGTTGATTGAGTTTCCATTCCCAGCAGGTTAGACAGACAGCTGATTTCCTTTCCATTTCCAGCAGGTTAGACAGACAGCTTATTGAGTTTCCGTTTCCAGCAGGTTAGACAGACAGCTGATTGAGTTTCCATTTCCAGCAGGTTAGACAGACAGCTGATTTCCTTTCCATTTCCAGCAGGTTAGACAGACAGCTGATTGAGTTTCCATTTCCAGCAGGTTAGACAGACAGCTGATTTCCTTTCCATTTCCAGCTGGTTAGACAGACAGTTGATTGAGTTTCCATTTCCAGCAGGTTAGACAGACAGCTGATTTCCTTTCCATTTCCAGCAGGTTAGACAGACAGCTGATTGAGTTTCCGTTTCCAGCAGGTTAGACAGACAGCTGATTGAGTTTCCATTTCCAGCAGGTTAGACAGACAGCTGATTTCCTTTCCATTTCCAGCAGGTTAGACAGACAGCTGATTTTCTTTCCATTTCCAGCAGGTTAGACAGACAGCTGATTGAGTTTCCATTTCCAGCAGGTTAGACAGACAGCTGATTGAGTTTCCATTTCCAGCAGGTTAGACAGACAGCTGATTGAGTTTTCCATTTCCAGCAGGTTAGACAGACAGCTGATTGAGTTTCCATTTCCAGCAGGTTAGACAGACAGCTGATTGAGTTTCCATTTCCAGCAGGTTAGACAGACAGCTGATTGAGTTTCCATTTCCAGCAGGTTAGACAGACAGCTGATTTCCTTTCCATTTCCAGCTGGTTAGACAGACAGTTGATTGAGTTTCCATTTCCAGCAGGTTAGACAGACAGCTGATTTCCTTTCCATTTCCAGCAGGTTAGACAGACAGCTGTTTGAGTTTCCGTTTCCAGCAGGTTAGACAGACAGCTGATTGAGTTTCCATTTCCAGCAGGTTAGACAGACAGCTGATTTCCTTTCCATTTCCAGCAGGTTAGACAGACAGCTGATTTCCTTTCCATTTCCAGCAGGTTAGACAGACAGCTGATTGAGTTTCCATTTCCAGCAGGTTAGACAGACAGCTGATTGAGTTTCCATTTCCAGCAGGTTAGACAGACAGCTGATTGAGTTTTCCATTTCCAGCAGGTTAGACAGACAGCTGATTGAGTTTCCATTTTCAGCAGGTTAGACAGACAGCTGATTGAGTTTCCATTTCAGCAGGTTAGACAGACAGCTGATTGAGTTTCCATTTCCAGCAGGTTAGACAGACAGCTGATTGAGTTTCCATTTCCAGCAGGTTAGACAGACAGCTGATTGAGTTTCCATTTCCAGCAGGTTAGACAGACAGCTGATTTCCTTTCCATTTCCAGCAGGTTAGACAGACAGCTGATTTCCTTTCCATTTCCAGCAGGTTAGACAGACAGCTGATTGAGTTTCCATTTCCAGCAGGTTAGACAGACAGCTGATTGAGTTTCCATTTCCAGCAGGTTAGACAGACAGCTGATTGAGTTTCCATTTCCAGCAGGTTAGACAGACAGCTGATTGAGTTTCCATTTCCAGCAGGTTAGACAGACAGCTGATTGAGTTTCCATTTCCAGCAGGTTAGACAGACAGCTGATTGAGTTTCCATTTCCAGCAGGTTAGACAGACAGCTGATTGAGTTTCCATTTCCAGCAGGTTAGACAGACAGCTGATTGAGTTTCCATTTCCAGCAGGTTAGACAGACAGCTGATTGAGTTTCCATTCCCAGCAGGTTAGACAGACAGCTGATAATTAAGTTTCCATTTCCAGCTGGTTAGACAGACAGCTGATTGAGTTTCCATTTCCAGCAGGTTAGACAGACAGCTGATTGAGTTTCCATTTCCAGCAGGTTAGACAGACAGCTGATTGAGTTTCCATTCCCAGCAGGATAGACAGACAGCTGATTGAGTTTCCATTTCCAGCAGGTTAGACAGACAGCTGAATGAGTTTCCATTTCCAGCAGGTTAGACAGACAGCTGATTGAGTTTCCATTTCCAGCAGGTTAGACAGACAGCTGATTTCCTTTCCATTTCCAGCAGGTTAGACAGACAGCTGATTGAGTTTCCATTCCCAGCAGGTTAGACAGACAGCTGATTGAGTTTCCATTTCCAGCAGGTTAGACAGACAGCTGATTGAGTTTCCATTTCCAGCAGGTCAGACAGACAGCTGATTGAGTTTCCATTTCCAGCAGGTTAGACAGACAGCTGATTGAGTTTCCATTTCCAGCAGGTTAGACAGACAGCTGATTTCCTTTCCATTTCCAGCAGGTTAGACAGACAGCTGATTGAGTTTCCATTTCCAGCAGGTTAGACAGACAGCTGATTGAGTTTCCATTTCCAGCAGGTTAGACAGACAGCTGATTGAGTTTCCATTTCCAGCAGGTTAGACAGACAGCTGATTTCCTTTCCATTTCCAGCTGGTTAGACAGACAGTTGATTGAGTTTCCATTCCCAGCAGGTTAGACAGACAGCTGATTTCCTTTCCATTTCCAGCAGGTTAGACAGACAGCTTATTGAGTTTCCGTTTCCAGCAGGTTAGACAGACAGCTGATTGAGTTTCCATTTCCAGCAGGTTAGACAGACAGCTGATTTCCTTTCCATTTCCAGCAGGTTAGACAGACAGCTGATTGAGTTTCCATTTCCAGCAGGTTAGACAGACAGCTGATTTCCTTTCCATTTCCAGCTGGTTAGACAGACAGTTGATTGAGTTTCCATTTCCAGCAGGTTAGACAGACAGCTGATTTCCTTTCCATTTCCAGCAGGTTAGACAGACAGCTGATTGAGTTTCCGTTTCCAGCAGGTTAGACAGACAGCTGATTGAGTTTCCATTTCCAGCAGGTTAGACAGACAGCTGATTTCCTTTCCATTTCCAGCAGGTTAGACAGACAGCTGATTTTCTTTCCATTTCCAGCAGGTTAGACAGACAGCTGATTGAGTTTCCATTTCCAGCAGGTTAGACAGACAGCTGATTGAGTTTCCATTTCCAGCAGGTTAGACAGACAGCTGATTGAGTTTTCCATTTCCAGCAGGTTAGACAGACAGCTGATTGAGTTTCCATTTCCAGCAGGTTAGACAGACAGCTGATTTCCTTTCCATTTCCAGCAGGTTAGACAGACAGCTGATTGAGTTTCCATTTCCAGCAGGTTAGACAGACAGCTGATTGAGTTTCCATTTCCAGCAGGTTAGACAGACAGCTGATTGAGTTTCCATTTCCAGCAGGTTAGACAGACAGCTGATTGAGTTTCCATTTCCAGCAGGTTAGACAGACAGCTGATTGAGTTTCCATTTCCAGCAGGTTAGACAGACAGCTGATTGAGTTTCCATTTCCAGCAGGTTAGACAGACAGCTGATTTCCTTTCCATTTCCAGCAGGTTAGACAGACAGCTGATTGAGTTTCCATTCCCAGCAGGTTAGACAGACAGCTGATTGAGTTTCCATTTCCAGCAGGTTAGACAGACAGCTGATTGAGTTTCCATTTCCAGCAGGTCAGACAGACAGCTGATTGAGTTTCCATTTCCTGCAGGTTAGACAGACAACTGATTGAGTTTCCATTTCCAGCAGGTTAGACAGACAGCTGATTTCCTTTCCATTTCCAGCAGGTTAGACAGACAGCTGATTGAGTTTCCATTTCCAGCAGGTTAGACAGACAGCTGATTTCCTTTCCATTTCCAGCAGGTTAGACAGACAGCTGTTTGAGTTTCCGTTTCCAGCAGGTTAGACAGACAGCTGATTGAGTTTCCATTTCCATCAGGTTAGACAGACAGCTGATTTCCTTTCCATTTCCAGCAGGTTAGACAGACAGCTGATTGAGTTTCCATTTCCAGCAGGTTAGACAGACAGCTGATTTCCTTTCCATTTCCAGCTGGTTAGACAGACAGTTGATTGAGTTTCCATTTCCAGCAGGTTAGACAGACAGCTGATAATTGAGTTTCCATTTCCAGCAGGTTAGACAGACAGCTGATTGAGTTTCCATTTCCAGCAGGTTAGACAGACAGCTGAATGAGTTTCCATTTCCAGCAGGTTAGACAGACAGCTGATTGAGTTTCCATTTCCAGCAGGTTAGACAGACAGCTGATTTCCTTTCCATTTCCAGCAGGTTAGACAGACAGCTGATTGAGTTTCCATTCCCAGCAGGTTAGACAGACAGCTGAATGAGTTTCCATTTCCAGCAGGTTAGACAGACAGCTGATTGAGTTTCCATTTCCAGCAGGTTAGACAGACAGCTGATTTCCTTTCCATTTCCAGCAGGTTAGACAGACAGCTGATTGAGTTTCCATTCCCAGCAGGTTAGACAGACAGCTGATTGATTTTCCATTTCCAGCAGGTTAGACAGACAGCTGATTGAGTTTCCATTTCCAGCAGGTTAGACAGACAGCTGATTGAGTTTCCATTTCCAGCAGGTTAGACAGACAGCTGATTTCCTTTCCATTTCCAGCAGGTTAGACAGACAGCTGATTGAGTTTCCATTTCCAGCAGGTTAGACAGACAGCTGATTGAGTTTCCATTTCCAGCAGGTTAGACAGACAGCTGATTGAGTTTCCATTTCCAGCAGGTTAGACAGACAGCTGATTTCCTTTCCATTTCCAGCTGGTTAGACAGACAGTTGATTGAGTTTCCATTCCCAGCAGGTTAGACAGACAGCTGATTTCCTTTCCATTTCCAGCAAGTTAGACAGACAGCTGATTGAGTTTCCGTTTCCAGCAGGTTAGACAGACAGCTGATTGAGTTTCCATTTCCAGCAGGTTAGACAGACAGCTGATTTCCTTTCCATTTCCAGCAGGTTAGACAGACAGCTGATTGAGTTTCCATTTCCAGCAGGTTAGACAGACAGCTGATTTCCTTTCCATTTCCAGCTGGTTAGACAGACAGTTGATTGAGTTTCCATTTCCAGCAGGTTAGACAGACAGCTGATTTCCTTTCCATTTCCAGCAGGTTAGACAGACTGCTGATTGAGTTTCCGTTTCTAGCAGGTTAGACAGACAGCTGATTGAGTTTCCATTTCCAGCAGGTTAGACAGACAGCTGATTTCCTTTCCATTTCCAGCAGGTTAGACAGACAGCTGATTTCCTTTCCATTTCCAGCTTGTTAGACAGACAGCTGATTGAGTTTCCATTTCCAGCAGGTTAGACAGACAGCTGATTGAGTTTCCATTTCCAGCAGGTTAGACAGACAGCTGATTGAGTTTTCCATTTCCAGCAGGTTAGACAGACAGCTGATTGAGTTTTCCATTTCCAGCAGGTTAGACAGACAGCTGATTGAGTTTCCATTTCCAGCAGGTTAGACAGACAGCTGATTTCCTTTCCATTTCCAGCAGGTTAGACAGACAGCTGATTGAGTTTCCATTTCCAGCAGGTTAGACAGACAGCTGATTGAGTTTCCATTTCCAGCAGGTTAGACAGACAGCTGATTGAGTTTCCATTTCCAGCAGGTTAGACAGACAGCTGATTGAGTTTCCATTTCCAGCAGGTTAGACAGACAGCTGATTGAGTTTCCATTTCCAGCAGGTTAGACAGACAGCTGATTGAGTTTCCATTTCCAGCAGGTTAGACAGACAGCTGATTTCCTTTCCATTTCCAGCAGGTTAGACAGACAGCTGATTGAGTTTCCATTCCCAGCAGGTTAGACAGACAGCTGATTGAGTTTCCATTTCCAGCAGGTTAGACAGACAGCTGATTGAGTTTCCATTTCCAGCAGGTCAGACAGACAGCTGATTGAGTTTCCATTTCCTGCAGGTTAGACAGACAGCTGATTGAGTTTCCATTTCCAGCAGGTTAGACAGACAGCTGATTTCCTTTCCATTTCCATCAGGTTAGACAGACAGCTGATTGAGTTTCCATTTCCAGCAGGTTAGACAGACAGCTGATTTCCTTTCCATTTCCAGCAGGTTAGACAGACAGCTGTTTGAGTTTCCGTTTCCAGCAGGTTAGACAGACAGCTGATTGAGTTTCCATTTCCATCAGGTTAGACAGACAGCTGATTTCCTTTCCATTTCCAGCAGGTTAGACAGACAGCTGATTGAGTTTCCATTTCCAGCAGGTTAGACAGACAGCTGATTTCCTTTCCATTTCCAGCTGGTTAGACAGACAGTTGATTGAGTTTCCATTTCCAGCAGGTTAGACAGACAGCTGATAATTGAGTTTCCATTTCCAGCAGGTTAGACAGACAGCTGATTGAGTTTCCATTTCCAGCAGGTTAGACAGACAGCTGAATGAGTTTCCATTTCCAGCAGGTTAGACAGACAGCTGATTGAGTTTCCATTTCCAGCAGGTTAGACAGACAGCTGATTTCCTTTCCATTTCCAGCAGGTTAGACAGACAGCTGATTGAGTTTCCATTCCCAGCAGGTTAGACAGACAGCTGAATGAGTTTCCATTTCCAGCAGGTTAGACAGACAGCTGATTGAGTTTCCATTTCCAGCAGGTTAGACAGACAGCTGATTTCCTTTCCATTTCCAGCAGGTTAGACAGACAGCTGATTGAGTTTCCATTCCCAGCAGGTTAGACAGACAGCTGATTGATTTTCCATTTCCAGCAGGTTAGACAGACAGCTGATTGAGTTTCCATTTCCAGCAGGTTAGACAGACAGCTGATTGAGTTTCCATTTCCAGCAGGTTAGACAGACAGCTGATTTCCTTTCCATTTCCAGCAGGTTAGACAGACAGCTGATTGAGTTTCCATTTCCAGCAGGTTAGACAGACAGCTGATTGAGTTTCCATTTCCAGCAGGTTAGACAGACAGCTGATTGAGTTTCCATTTCCAGCAGGTTAGACAGACAGCTGATTTCCTTTCCATTTCCAGCTGGTTAGACAGACAGTTGATTGAGTTTCCATTCCCAGCAGGTTAGACAGACAGCTGATTTCCTTTCCATTTCCAGCAAGTTAGACAGACAGCTGATTGAGTTTCCGTTTCCAGCAGGTTAGACAGACAGCTGATTGAGTTTCCATTTCCAGCAGGTTAGACAGACAGCTGATTTCCTTTCCATTTCCAGCAGGTTAGACAGACAGCTGATTGAGTTTCCATTTCCAGCAGGTTAGACAGACAGCTGATTTCCTTTCCATTTCCAGCTGGTTAGACAGACAGTTGATTGAGTTTCCATTTCCAGCAGGTTAGACAGACAGCTGATTTCCTTTCCATTTCCAGCAGGTTAGACAGACTGCTGATTGAGTTTCCCGTTTCTAGCAGGTTAGACAGACAGCTGATTGAGTTTCCATTTCCAGCAGGTTAGACAGACAGCTGATTTCCTTTCCATTTCCAGCAGGTTAGACAGACAGCTGATTTCCTTTCCATTTCCAGCTTGTTAGACAGACAGCTGATTGAGTTTCCATTTCCAGCAGGTTAGACAGACAGCTGATTGAGTTTCCATTTCCAGCAGGTTAGACAGACAGCTGATTGAGTTTTCCATTTCCAGCAGGTTAGACAGACAGCTGATTGAGTTTCCATTTCCAGCAGGTTAGACAGACAGCTGATTTCCTTTCCATTTCCAGCAGGTTAGACAGACAGCTGATTGAGTTTCCATTTCCAGCAGGTTAGACAGACAGCTGATTGAGTTTCCATTTCCAGCAGGTTAGACAGACAGCTGATTGAGTTTCCATTTCCAGCAGGTTAGACAGACAGCTGATTGAGTTTCCATTTCCAGCAGGTTAGACAGACAGCTGATTGAGTTTCCATTTCCAGCAGGTTAGACAGACAGCTGATTGAGTTTCCATTTCCAGCAGGTTAGACAGACAGCTGA
Organism: Coregonus clupeaformis; assembly: GCF_020615455.1. NCBI lineage: Eukaryota > Metazoa > Chordata > Actinopteri > Salmoniformes > Salmonidae > Coregonus > Coregonus clupeaformis. Next base: position 152,678 of record NW_025534581.1, on the reverse strand, counting down.
TTTCCTTTCCATTTCCAGCAGGTTAGACAGACAGCTGATTGAGTTTCCATTCCCAGCAGGTTAGACAGACAGCTGATTGAGTTTCCATTTCCAGCAGGTTAGACAGACAGCTGATTTCCTTTCCATTTCCAGCAGGTCAGACAGACAGCTGATTGAGTTTCCATTTCCAGCAGGTTAGACAGACAGCTGATTGAGTTTCCATTTCCAGCAGGTTAGACAGACAGCTGATTTCCTTTCCATTTCCAGCAGGTTAGACAGACAGCTGATTGAGTTTCCATTTCCAGCAGGTTAGACAGACAGCTGATTGAGTTTCCATTTCCAGCAGGTTAGACAGACAGCTGATTGAGTTTTCCATTTCCAGCAGGTTAGACAGACAGCTGATTGAGTTTCCATTTCCAGCAGGTTAGACAGACAGCTGATTTCCTTTCCATTTCCAGCAGGTTAGACAGACAGCTGATTGAGTTTCCATTTCCAGCAGGTTAGACAGACAGCTGATTGAGTTTCCATTTCCAGCAGGTTAGACAGACAGCTGATTGAGTTTCCATTTCCAGCAGGTTAGACAGACAGCTGATTGAGTTTCCATTTCCAGCAGGTTAGACAGACAGCTGATTGAGTTTCCATTTCCAGCTGGTTAGACAGACAGCTGATTGAGTTTCCATTCCCAGCAGGTTAGACAGACAGCTGATTGAGTTTCCATTTCCAGCAGGTTAGATAGACAGCTGATTGAGTTTCCATTTCCAGCAGGTTAGACAGACAGCTGATTTCCTTTCCATTTCCAGCAGGTTAGACAGACAGCTGATTGAGTTTCCATTTCCAGCAGGTTAGACAGACAGCTGATTGAGTTTCCATTTCCAGCAGGTTAGACAGACAGCTGATTGAGTTTCCATTTCCAGCAGGTTAGACAGACAGCTGATTTCCTTTCCATTTCCAGCAGGTTAGACAGACAGCTGATTGAGTTTCCATTTCCAGCAGGTTAGACAGACAGCTGATTGAGTTTCCATTTCCAGCAGGTTAGACAGACAGCTGATTTCCTTTCCATTTCCAGCAGGTTAGACAGACAGCTGATTGAGTTTCCATTTCCAGCAGGTTAGACAGACAGCTGATTGAGTTTCCATTTCCAGCAGGTTAGACAGACAGCTGATTGAGTTTCCATTTCCAGCAGGTTAGACAGACAGCTGATTTCCTTTCCATTTCCAGCAGGTTAGACAGACAGCTGATTGAGTTTCCATTTCCAGCAGGTTAGACAGACAGCTGATTTCCTTTCCATTTCCAGCAGGTTAGACAGACAGCTGATTGAGTTTCCATTTCCAGCAGGTTAGACAGACAGCTGATTTCCTTTCCATTTCCAGCAGGTTAGACAGACAGCTGATTGAGTTTCCATTTCCAGCAGGTTAGACAGACAGCTGATTTCCTTTCCATTCCCAGCAGGTTAGACAGACAGCTGATTGAGTTTCCATTTCCAGCAGGTTAGACAGACAGCTGATTTCCTTTCCATTTCCAGCAGGTTAGACAGACAGCTGATTTCCTTTCCATTCTCAGCAGGTTAGACAGACAGCTGATTGAGTTCCCATTTCTAGCAGGTTAGACAGACAGCTGATTGAGTTTCCATTTCCAGCAGGTGAGACAGACAGCTGATTGAGTTTCCATTTCCAGCAGGTTAGACAGACAGCTGATTGAGTTTCCATTTCCAGCAGGTTAGACAGACAGCTGATTGAGTTTCCATTTCCAGCAGGTTAGACAGACAGCTAATTTCCTTTCCATTTCCAGCAGGTTAGACAGACAGCTGATTTCCTTTCCATTTCCAGCAGGTTAGATAGACAGCTGATTGAGTTTCCATTTTCAGCAGGTTAGACAGACAGCTGATTTCCTTTCCATTTCCAGCAGGTTAGACAGACAGCTGATTGAGTTTCCATTTCCAGCAGGTTAGACAGACAGCTGATTTCCTTTCCATTTCCAGCAGGTTAGACAGACAGCTGATTTCCTTTCCATTTCCAGCAGGTTAGACAGACAGCTGATTGAGTTTCCATTTCCAGCAGGTTAGACAGACAGCTGATTGAGTTTCCATTTCCAGCAGGTTAGACAGACAGCTGATTGAGTTTCCATTTCCAGCAGGTTAGACAGACAGCTGATTGAGTTTCCATTTCCAGCAGGTTAGACAGACAGCTGATTTCCTTTCCATTTCCAGCAGGTTAGACAGACAGCTGATTGAGTTTCCATTTCCAGCAGGTTAGACAGACAGCTGATTGAGTTTCCATTTCCAGCAGGTTAGACAGACAGCTGATTGAGTTTCCATTTCCAGCAGGTTAGACAGACAGCTGATTTCCTTTCCATTTCCAGCAGGTTAGACAGACAGCTGATTGAGTTTCCATTTCCAGCAGGTTAGACAGACAGCTGATTGAGTTTCCATTTCCAGCAGGTTAGACAGACAGCTGATGTCCTTTCCATTTCCAGCAGGTTAGACAGACAGCTGATTGAGTTTCCATTTCCAGCAGGTTAGACAGACAGCTGATTGAGTTTCCATTTCCAGCAGGTTAGACAGACAGCTGATTTCCTTTCCATTTCCAGCAGGTTAGACAGACAGCTGATTGAGTTTCCATTTCCAGCAGGTTAGACAGACAGCTGATTGAGTTTCCATTTCCAGCAGGTTAGACAGACAGCTGATTGAGTTTCCATTTCCAGCATGTTAGACAGACAGCTGATTTCCTTTCCATTTCCAGCAGGTTAGACAGACAGCTGATTGAGTTTCCATTTCCAGCAGGTTAGACAGACAGCTGATTGAGTTTCCATTTCCAGCAGGTTAGACAGACAGCTGATTGAGTTTCCATTTCCAGCAGGTTAGACAGACAGCTGATTGAGTTTCCATTTCCAGCTGGTTAGACAGACAGCTGATTGAGTTTCCATTCCCAGCAGGTTAGACAGACAGCTGATTGAGTTTCCATTTCCAGCAGGTTAGACAGACAGCTGATTGAGTTTCCATTTCCAGCAGGTTAGACAGACAGCTGATTTCTTTTCCATTTCCAGCAGGTTAGACAGACAGCTGATTGAGTTTCCATTTCCAGCAGTTTAGACAGACAGCTGATTGAGTTTCCATTTCCAGCAGGTTAGACAGACAGCTGATTGAGTTTCCATTTCCAGCAGGTTAGACAGACAGCTGATTTCCTTTCCATTTCCAGCAGGTTAGACAGACAGCTGATTGAGTTTCCATTTCCAGCAGGTTAGACAGACAGCTGATTGAGTTTCCATTTCCAGCAGGTTAGACAGACAGCTGATTTCCTTTCCATTTCCAGCAGGTTAGACAGACAGCTGATTGAGTTTCCATTTCCAGCAGGTTAGACAGACAGCTGATTGAGTTTCCATTTCCAGCAGGTTAGACAGACAGCTGATTGAGTTTCCATTTCCAGCAGGTTAGACAGACAGCTGATTTCCTTTCCATTTCCAGCAGGTTAGACAGACAGCTGATTGAGTTTCCATTTCCAGCAGGTTAGACAGACAGCTGATTGAGTTTCCATTTCCAGCAGGTTAGACAGACAGCTGATTGAGTTTCCATTTCCAGCAGGTTAGACAGACAGCTGATTTCCTTTCCATTTCCAGCAGGTTAGACAGACAGCTGATTGAGTTTCCATTTCCAGCAGGTTAGACAGACAGCTGATTGAGTTTCCATTTCCAGCAGGTTAGACAGACAGCTGATTGAGTTTCCATTTCCAGCAGGTTAGACAGACAGCTGATTTCCTTTCCATTTCCAGCAGGTTAGACAGACAGCTGATTGAGTTTCCATTTCCAGCAGGTTAGACAGACAGCTGATTGAGTTTCCATTTCCAGCAGGTTAGACAGACAGCTGATTTCCTTTCCATTTCCAGCAGGTTAGACAGACAGCTGATTGAGTTTCCATTTCCAGCAGGTTAGACAGACAGCTGATTGAGTTTCCATTTCCAGCAGGTTAGACAGACAGCTGATTGAGTTTCCATTTCCAGCAGGTTAGACAGACAGCTGATTTCCTTTCCATTTCCAGCAGGTTAGACAGACAGCTGATTGAGTTTCCATTTCCAGCAGGTTAGACAGACAGCTGATTTCCTTTCCATTTCCAGCAGGTTAGACAGACAGCTGATTGAGTTTCCATTTCCAGCAGGTTAGACAGACAGCTGATTTCCTTTCCATTTCCAGCAGGTTAGACAGACAGCTGATTGAGTTTCCATTTCCAGCAGGTTAGACAGACAGCTGATTTCCTTTCCATTCCCAGCAGGTTAGACAGACAGCTGATTGAGTTTCCATTTCCAGCAGGTTAGACAGACAGCTGATTTCCTTTCCATTTCCAGCAGGTTAGACAGACAGCTGATTTCCTTTCCATTCTCAGCAGGTTAGACAGACAGCTGATTGAGTTCCCATTTCTAGCAGGTTAGACAGACAGCTGATTGAGTTTCCATTTCCAGCAGGTTAGACAGACAGCTGATTGAGTTTCCATTTCCAGCAGGTTAGACAGACAGCTGATTGAGTTTCCATTTCCAGCAGGTTAGACAGACAGCTGATTGAGTTTCCATTTCCAGCAGGTTAGACAGACAGCTAATTTCCTTTCCATTTCCAGCAGGTTAGACAGACAGCTGATTTCCTTTCCATTTCCAGCAGGTTAGACAGACAGCTGATTGAGTTTCCATTTCCAGCAGGTTAGACAGACAGCTGATTTCCTTTCCATTTCCAGCAGGTTAGACAGACAGCTGATTGAGTTTCCATTTCCAGCAGGTTAGACAGACAGCTGATTTCCTTTCCATTTCCAGCAGGTTAGACAGACAGCTGATTTCCTTTCCATTTCCAGCAGGTTAGACAGACAGCTGATTGAGTTTCCATTTCCAGCAGGTTAGACAGACAGCTGATTGAGTTTCCATTTCCAGCAGGTTAGACAGACAGCTGATTGAGTTTCCATTTCCAGCAGGTTAGACAGACAGCTGATTGAGTTTCCATTTCCAGCAGGTTAGACAGACAGCTGATTTCCTTTCCATTTCCAGCAGGTTAGACAGACAGCTGATTGAGTTTCCATTTCCAGCAGGTTAGACAGACAGCTGATTGAGTTTCCATTTCCAGCAGGTTAGACAGACAGCTGATTGAGTTTCCATTTCCAGCAGGTTAGACAGACAGCTGATTTCCTTTCCATTTCCAGCAGGTTAGACAGACAGCTGATTGAGTTTCCATTTCCAGCAGGTTAGACAGACAGCTGATTGAGTTTCCATTTCCAGCAGGTTAGACAGACAGCTGATGTCCTTTCCATTTCCAGCAGGTTAGACAGACAGCTGATTGAGTTTCCATTTCCAGCAGGTTAGACAGACAGCTGATTGAGTTTCCATTTCCAGCAGGTTAGACAGACAGCTGATTTCCTTTCCATTTCCAGCAGGTTAGACAGACAGCTGATTGAGTTTCCATTTCCAGCAGGTTAGACAGACAGCTGATTGAGTTTCCATTTCCAGCAGGTTAGACAGACAGCTGATTGAGTTTCCATTTCCAGCATGTTAGACAGACAGCTGATTTCCTTTCCATTTCCAGCAGGTTAGACAGACAGCTGATTGAGTTTCCATTTCCAGCAGGTTAGACAGACAGCTGATTGAGTTTCCATTTCCAGCAGGTTAGACAGACAGCTGATTGAGTTTCCATTTCCAGCAGGTTAGACAGACAGCTGATTGAGTTTCCATTTCCAGCTGGTTAGACAGACAGCTGATTGAGTTTCCATTCCCAGCAGGTTAGACAGACAGCTGATTGAGTTTCCATTTCCAGCAGGTTAGACAGACAGCTGATTGAGTTTCCATTTCCAGCAGGTTAGACAGACAGCTGATTTCTTTTCCATTTCCAGCAGGTTAGACAGACAGCTGATTGAGTTTCCATTTCCAGCAGTTTAGACAGACAGCTGATTGAGTTTCCATTTCCAGCAGGTTAGACAGACAGCTGATTGAGTTTCCATTTCCAGCAGGTTAGACAGACAGCTGATTTCCTTTCCATTTCCAGCAGGTTAGACAGACAGCTGATTGAGTTTCCATTTCCAGCAGGTTAGACAGACAGCTGATTGAGTTTCCATTTCCAGCAGGTTAGACAGACAGCTGATTTCCTTTCCATTTCCAGCAGGTTAGACAGACAGCTGATTGAGTTTCCATTTCCAGCAGGTTAGACAGACAGCTGATTGAGTTTCCATTTCCAGCAGGTTAGACAGACAGCTGATTTCCTTTCCATTTCCAGCAGGTTAGACAGACAGCTGATTGAGTTTCCATTTCCAGCAGGTTAGACAGACAGCTGATTGAGTTTCCATTTCCAGCAGGTTAGACAGACAGCTGATTTCCTTTCCATTTCCAGCAGGTTAGACAGACAGCTGATTGAGTTTCCATTTCCAGCAGGTTAGACAGACAGCTGATTTCCTTTCCATTTCCAGCAGGTTAGACAGACAGCTGATTGAGTTTCCATTTCCAGCAGGTTAGACAGACAGCTGATTTCCTTTCCATTTCCAGCAGGTTAGACAGACAGCTGATTGAGTTTCCATTTCCAGCAGGTTAGACAGACAGCTGATTTCGTTTCCATTCCCAGCAGGTTAGACAGACAGCTGATTGAGTTTCCATTTCCAGCAGGTTAGACAGACAGCTGATTTCCTTTCCATTTCCAGCAGGTTAGACAGACAGCTGATTTCCTTTCCATTCTCAGCAGGTTAGACAGACAGCTGATTGAGTTCCCATTTCCAGCAGGTTAGACAGACAGCTGATTGAGTTTCCATTTCCAGCAGGTTAGACAGACAGCTGATTGAGTTTCCATTTCCAGCAGGTTAGACAGACAGCTGATTGAGTTTCCATTTCCAGCAGGTTAGACAGACAGCTGATTTCCTTTCCATTTCCAGCAGGTTAGACAGACAGCTGATTTCCTTTCCATTTCCAGCAGGTTAGACAGACAGCTGATTGAGTTTCCATTTTCAGCAGGTTAGACAGACAGCTGATTTCCTTTCCATTTCCAGCAGGTTAGACAGACAGCTGATTGAGTTTCCATTTCCAGCAGGTTAGACAGACAGCTGATTTCCTTTCCATTTCCAGCAGGTTAGACAGACAGCTGATTGAGTTTCCATTTCCAGCAGGTTAGACAGACAGCTGATTGAGTTTCCATTTCCAGCAGGTTAGACAGACAGCTGATTTCCTTTCCATTTCCAGCTGGTTAGACAGACAGCTGATTGAGTTTCCATTTCCAGCAGGTTAGACAGACAGCTGATTGAGTTTCCATTTCCAGCAGGTTAGACAGACAGCTGATTGAGTTTCCATTTCCAGCAGGTTAGACAGACAGCTGATTGAGTTTCCATTTCCAGCTGGTTAGACAGACAGCTGATTGAGTTTCCATTTCCAGCAGGTTAGACAGACAGCTGATTGAGTTTCCATTTCCAGCAGGTTAGACAGACAGCTGATTTCCTTTCCATTTCCAGCAGGTTAGACAGACAGCTGATTGAGTTTCCATTTCCAGCAGGTTAGACAGACAGCTGATTGAGTTGGCGCAGGGCAAGAGACGGGTCGGTGTCGAGCCTCTCCTTCTCTCCTCTATCTTCAGTCCATATCCTTACGAACAAATCCTAACTGAACTGCAAAAAAAAGGCTAGTATTTTTATTAGGAAATTCAAAATATTTGTTGTAATATTTTTCCAATTTTTTTACAGAATCGTAAATAGTATAAATCCTGCTATTTTACATTCTTCCTCCTTTAATTTACATGTTTATATAAATAATATTTGTCCAGTTGTAGTGTGTGTGTGTACCTTTCATACTGTATGCTGTGAAATTATTCCATTTTATTGACATATTAAATCTACCTTATTATACGTGTTAATACGGCACATACCCACATTTGACACAAGTCATGGCCCATAAAATGGACATATATACAGTATATATATACATATATAAGAATTCACAAAACACACAACCCCTTTTCATTGCAATGTATTGACATTATAATCAGGTTAATTTATACAGGAATGTATCGACGTTGTAATAAGGTTACTGAACCATTGTAATGTAACTAGGGCGTTTGGTTGTAGCACGGTTGGTTGTAGGTTTGTAGAATAACATTTGGGCAGCTTTCCCTGAGCCGGTGGACAGACTGTAGACCCTGTGTGTTAAATAATGAAGAGAAGGATTGTTGTGTGTGTGTGTGTGTGTGTGTGTGTGTGTGTGTGTGTGTGTGTGTGTGTGTGTGTGTGTATGGCTTTGTTCACAGTTTGTGTCACATCAGTGCATGTTTAACTGGGCAAAACAAAAGCTTTTCAATATTTCAGGGGACTCAGAGTAAAGAGGGCATGGCTGACTGCAACCGTCACACAGTCCTACCATTTCTCCTCCCCTCTGCTCTCTCTCATCTCCTCCCCTCATCTCTCACCCTCTCCTCCTCCTCCTCCTCCTTCTCCTCATCTCATCTCCACTCTCCTGTGTCCTGTATGAAGGCTGTTCTCTCCACTCTCCTGTGTCCTCTATGAAGGCTGTTCTCTCCACTCTCCTGTGTCCTGTATCAAGGCTGTTCTCTCCACTGTCCTGTGTCCTGTATGAAGGCTGTTCTCTCCACTCTCCTGTGTCCCGTATGAAGGCTGTTCTCTCCACTGTCCTGTGTCCTCTATGAAGGCTGTTCTCTCCACTCTCCTGTGTCCCGTATGAAGGCTGTTCTCTCCACTGTCCTGTGTCCTCTATGAAGGCTGTTCTCTCCACTGTCCTGTGTCCTGTATGAAGGCTGTTCTCTCCACTGTCCTGTGTCCTGTATGAAGGCTGTTCTCTCCACTGTCCTGTGTCCTCTATGAAGGCTGTTCTCTCCACACTCCTGTGTCCTGTATGAAGGCTGTTCTCTCCACTCTCCTGTGTCCTGTATGAAGGCTGTTCTCTCCACTGTCCTGTGTCCTCTATGAAGGCTGTTCTCTCCACTCTCCTGTGTCCTCTATGAAGGCTGTTCTCTCCACTCTCCTGTGTCCTGTATGAAGGCTGTTCTCTCCACTCTCCTGTGTCCTGTATGAAGGCTGTTCTCTCCACTCTCCTGTGTCCTGTATGAAGGCTGTTCTCTCCACTCTCCTGTGTCCTGTATGAAGGCTGTTCTCTCCACTGTCCTGTGTCCTGTATGAAGGCTGTTCTCTCCACTCTCCTGTGTCCTGTATGAAGACTGTTCTCTCCACTCTCCTGTGTCCTGTATGAAGGCTGTTCTCTCCACTGTCCTGTGTCCTCTAAGAAGGCTGTTCTCTCCACTCTCCTGTGTCCTGTATCAAGGCTGTTCTCTCCACTCTCCTGTGTCCTGTATGAAGGCTGTTCTCTCCACTCTCCTGTGTCCTCTATGAAGGCTGTTCTCTCCACTCTCCTGTGTCCTCTATGAAGGCTGTTCTCTCCACTCTCCTGTGTCCTGTATGAAGGCTGTTCTCTCCACTCTCCTGTGTCCTGTATGAAAGCTGTTCTCTCCACTCTCCTGTGTCCTGTATGAAGGCTGTTCTCTCCACTCTCCTGTGTCCTGTATGAAGGCTGTTCTCTCCACTGTCCTGTGTCCTGTATGAAGGCTGTTCTCTCCACTCTCCTGTGTCCTGTATGAAGGCTGTTCTCTCCACTCTCCTGTGTCCTGTATGAAGGCTGTTCTCTCCACTGTCCAGTGTCCTCTATGAAGGCTGTTCTCTCCACTGTCCAGTGTCCTCTATGAAGGCTGTTCTCTCCACTGTCCTGTGTCCTGTATCAAGGCTGTTCTCTCCACTGTCCAGTGTCCTCTATGAAGGCTGTTCTCTCCACTGTCCAGTGTCCTCTATGAAGGCTGTTCTCTCCACTGTCCTGTGTCCTGTATCAAGGCTGTTCTCTCTGCTGTCCTCTATGAAGGCTATTCTCTCTGCTCTCCTGTGTCCTGTATGAAGGCTATTCTCTCTGCTGTCCTGTGTCCTGTATGAAGGCTATTCTCTCTACTGTCCTCTATGAAGGCTGTTCTCTCTGCTGTCCTCTATGAAGGCTATTCTCTCTACTCTCCTGTGTCCTGTATGAAGGCTGTTCTCTCTACTGTCCTCTATGAAGGCTGTTCTCTCTGCTGTCCTGTGTCCTGTATGAAGGCTGTTCTCTCCACTCTCCTGTGTCCTGTATGAAGGCTGTTCTCTCTACTGTCCTGTATGAAGGCTGTTCTCTCTACTGTCCTCTATGAAGGCTATTCTCTCTGCTGTCCTGTGCCGTGCATTGTGCAAACCACTCAGGGCCACCCTTCTGGAGACCCACCCATCCAATTAGTTCTCTGCTAATTGGGTCTGACTTGTCAGGCTTTTAAATCCCACTCCACAGCTAATGCCAGTTTATGTCTGTCCTCCTTTTGGCCCTCACCCTCAGAGCAGCAATCAGAAGGACATAAAACACACACACAGAGAGAGAGCGAGAGAGAGAGAGAGAGAGACAGAGAGAGACAGAGAGAGACAGAGACAGAGACAGAGACAGAGACAGAGAGAGAGAGAGAGAGAGAGAGAGAGAGAGAGAGAGAGAGAGAGAGAGAGAGAGAGAGAGAGAGAGAGAGAGAGAGAGAGAGAGAGAGAGAGAGAGAGGAAGAGAGAGAGACAGAGAGAGAGAGAGAGAGAGCGAGAGAGAGAGAGAGAGAGAGAGAGAGAGAGAGAGAGACAGAGAGACAGAGAGACAGAGAGAGAGAGAGAGAGAGAGAGACAGAGAGACAGAGACAGACAGAAACAGAATCCAGAGAGAGAAACATTAACATGTATCCGTTGTAACTGTTGCCTTTGCAGCAGTGCATCAGCAGCTGTGTAAAGTCCCTACTGTCTGCCTTGGGCCATGACTGACAGGTGGCGTTGGAACGCTGTCGTTATGTTTGATCAGGGTTGTCACAGGAACACCTCGTATCTTCTCCTGCACCGCTGCTCACCTCTATCACAGACATTTATTTAGAAATTGGTTCAAACTCGATAGAAGAAAGCTGTTGTTTTCAAGAGGTGTCTTAGGAGAGTTTGAGGAACATGGCATTTATTTAGATACCTGGTTTTTTTTAACAGGGCATAAATCTGTTCCAGTTGTTTTGAATGGGGGGGGTCTTGGGAGAGTTCGACGAGCATGATGATTGAGGATTGAGTGGCGCAGTGTTCTAAGGCACTGCATCGCAGTGCTAGCTGTGCCACTAGAGATCCTGGTTCGAATCCAGGCTCTGAATAAATGACAAAAATGTAAATGGTTGAAAGACAACAAACAATGACGGTTGGGTTTCTTGTACTACTTTACGAAAAGATTGTTTGTCACTTCAGGGAAAAGCCTTCAAGACAATCAGACACAGAAGAGGAAATATTCTAAATGGTTTCATTTCCACAGATCGCAACATTTACAAACCGTTTTTTATTTTTTATGATATGGAGCTTCAAATCGTCCATTGCCACGCTCTCCGCATACATAACTCTTTACTGACCACCACAGCCATGGATTTAGGGTTCTGATCAACCCAATACTGACCACCACAGCCATGGATTTAGGGCTCTGATCAATCCAATACTGACCACCACAGCCATGGATTTAGGGTTCTGATCAACCCAATACTGACCACCACAGCCATGGATGTAGGGTTCTGATCAACCCAATACTGACCACCACAGCCATGGATTTAGGGTTCTGATCAACCCAATACTGACCACCACAGCCATGGATTTAGGGTTCTGATCAACCCAATACTGACCACCACAGCCATGGATTTAGGGTTCTGATCAACCCAATACTGACCACCACAGCCATGGATTTAGACACATGGCTCCGATCAACCCAATACTGACCACCACAGCCATGGATTTGGACACATGGCTCTGATCAACCCAATACTGACCACCACAGCCATGGATTTAGGGCTCTGATCAACCCAATACTGACCACCACAGCCATGGATTTAGGGTTCTGATCAACCCAATACTGACCACCACAGCCATGGATTTAGGGTTCTGATCAACCCAATACTGACCACCACAGCCATGGATTTAGGGTTCTGATCAACCCAATACTGACCACCACAGCCATGGATTTAGGGTTCTGATCAACCCAATACTGACCACCACAGCCATGGATTTAGACACATGGCTCCGATCAACCCAATACTGACCACCACAGCCATGGATTTAGACACATGGCTCTGATCAACCCAATACTGACCACCACAGCCATGGATTTAGGGCTCTGATCAACCCAATACTGACCACCACAGCCATGGATTTAGGGCTCTGATCAACCCAATACTGACCACCACAGCCATTGATTTAGACACACGGCTCTGATCAACCCAATACTGACCACCACAGCCATGGATTTAGGGTTCTGATCAACCCAATACTGACCACCACAGCCATGGATTTAGGGTTCTGATCAACCCAATACTGACCACCACAGCCATGGATTTAGGGTTCTGATCAACCCAATACTGACCACCACAGCCATGGATTTAGGGTTCTGATCAACCCAATACTGACCACCACAGCCATTGGATTTAGGGTTCTGATCAACCCAATACTGACCACCACAGCCATTGATTTAGACACACGGCTCTGATCAACCCAATACTGACCACCACAGCCATGGATTTAGGGTTCTGATCAACCCAATACTGACCACCACAGCCATGGATTTAGGGTTCTGATCAACCCAATACTGACCACCACAGCCATGGATTTAGGGTTCTGATCAACCCAATACTGACCACCACAGCCAT
>NW_025534581.1:77500-135000 GCF_020615455.1 Coregonus clupeaformis | reverse complement strand
ATCCTCCTACACCCCAGGGGGCTGTTAGGAAACACAGCAGCACACAAATCAACGCTGCCACCTCATGACAGAATAGATGGAAAGAAAGGAAGAGAAACTGGAAAAGGAGAGGTGTAATCCTCCCCCCCATTCTTTCCTAAGGTAGATAGGTAGCTAAGTGTTATGGCTACGTTTCCACTGTATTTACTTAAGTTAGGTACTTTGTGTGGGTGTCTCCAAGTGTGTGTGTCTATGTGTGAGGGCTGAGAGAGGGAGAAGAGAGAGAGAGAGAAGAGAGAGAGAGAAAGAAGAGAGAGGGAGAGAGAGAAAGAAGAGAGGGAGAGAGAGAGAAAGAAGAGAGAGAAAGAAGAGAGGGAGAGAGAGAGAGAGAGAGAGAAGAGAAGAGAAGAGAAGAGAAGAGAAGAGAGAGAAAGAAGAGAGAGGGGAGAGAGAGAGAGAGAGAGAGAGAGAGAGAGAGAGAGAGAGAGAGAGAGAGAGAGAGAAAGAAGAGAGAGGGAGAAAGAAGAGAGGGAGAGAGAGAAAGAAGAGAGAGAGAAAGAAGAGAGAGAGAAAGAAAGAAGAGAGAGAGAGAGAGAGAGAGAGAGAGAGAGAGAGAGAGAGAGAGAGAGAGAGAGAGAGAGAGAGAGAGAGAGAGAGAGAGAGAGAGAGAGAGAGAGAGAGAGAGAGAGAGAGAGAGAGAGAGAGAGAGAGAGAGAGAGAGAGAGAGAGAGAGAGAGAGAGAGAGAAAGAAGAGAGGGAGAGAGAGAAAGAAGAGAGAGGGAGAGAGAGAGAAAGAAGAGAGGGAGAGAGAGAGAGAAAGAGAGAGAAAGAAAGAAGAGAGAGAAAGAAGAGAGAGAGCGAGAGAGAGGGTGAGAGAGAGAGAAAGAGAGAGAAGAGCTCCTGACTTCTCATCTTGACAAAGTTAGGCAATTAGGGTCCTGGCCCATTAAAGGGGGAATATTCACTGTGTGATGAATTACTTTAATAAAGAAACCATGTTCCCTCTAACAGAGACAAATACCTCCACCACTGTCACCTCCTCTCCTCTCCACTCCTCACCCATCTCCTCTCCTCTCTCCCCCTCCTCTCCTCTGCCTCCTCCCCTCTCCTCCCCTCTCCTCTCCTCGCCAGTCTCCTCTCCTCTCTCCTCCTCCTTTCTCTCTCCTCTCCTTGCCCATCTCCTGTACTCCTCTCCTCTCCTCTCATCTCTCCCCCTCTCCTCTACTCCCCCATCTCCTCGTCTCCTATCCTCTCCTGTTTCCTCCTCTCCTCTCCTCTCCTCTCCTCTCCTCTCCTCTCCTCTCCTCTCCCTCTCCTCTCCTCTCCTCTCCTCTCCTCTCCTCTCCTTTGTCCTCTCCCCTCCTCTCTCCCCCTCTCCTCTCCAGTCTCTTCTCTTCTCTTCTCTCCTCCCTCCCCTCTCCTCTTCTCCCCTGTTTCCTCTCCTGTCTCACCCTGTCTCCCCCCCTACTCCTTGTCTCCCTACCGACTATATAAAACCATCCATACAGATCTCAGACAGCCCTTTAAAAATCATCAGTGGGATCTCTCAGTGTAACCTGTAACCCCTCACTCCAGTTGGTCCCCAAAGCGTGCATGTCTGAGATTCTTGTAAACCATCACTATCACTCTTTGTGTGGAGAAATGTAAATTGGACTGTTAAAAAGCTACTAGACTGATTAGTCTCAACACAGCCCTTTAACTGGTATTGTATTGGTCTGGTGCTTTATGGGTCCTGCTGGGTTAGGCTGGACACAAGGAGATGGTTAAGTCCCAAATGACACCCTATTCCCTACATAGCCCTGTGGATCCTGGTCGACAGTAGTGCACTTTATAGGAATAGGACTCCATTTGGGACATAGAGCCTACATGTGAAGAGACCCCTGGTGGCATTTCTTGCATGGGTGTCTGAGCTGTGTGCTAGTCGTTTAAACAGACGGCTCGGTGCTTTCAACATGTCAACACCTCTCACAAAGTAGTGATGAGGTCAATCTCTCCTCTACTTTGAGCCAGGAGAGATTGACATGCATGTTATTGATGTTAGTTCTCCCATGTACATTTAAGGGCCCAGAACAGAGCCGTGCTGCTCTGTTCTGGGCCAACTGTAATTTACCTATGTCCCTCTTTGTGTCACTTGACCATATGACTGGACAGGAGTCCAGGTGGGACAAAACTAGCATCAGACCATATGACTGGACAGTAGTCCAGGTGTGACAAAACTAGGGCCTGTAGGACTTGTTTTGTTGATAGCGTTGTCAAGAAAACAGAGAAGCGCTTTATTATTGACAGACCTCTCCCCATCTTAGCTACCATTGCATAAATATGTTTTGACCATGACAGTTTCCAGTCCAGGGTTGCTCCAAGCAGTTTAGTCTCCTCAACTTGCTCAATTTCCACATTATTCATTACAAGATTTAGATGTATTTTTATTTGTTATTTCACCTTTATTTAACCAGGTAAGCCAGTTGAGAACAAGTTCTCATTTACAACTGCGACCTGGCCAAGATAAAGCAAAGCAGTGCGATAAAAACAACAACACAGAGTTACATATGGGGTAAACAAAAAATAAAGTCAAAAATACAACAGAAAATATATATACAGTGTGTGCAAATGTAACAAGTTATGGAGGTAAGGCAATAAATAGGCTATAGTGCAAAATAATTACAATTAGTATTAACACTGGAATGCTAGATGTGCAAGAGATTATGTGCAAATAGAGATACTGGGGTGCAAAAGAGCAAAATAAATAACAATATAGGGATGAGGTAGTTGGGTGGGCTAATTTCAGATGGGGCTGTGTACAGGTGCAGTGATCGGTAAGGTGCTCTGACAACTGATGCTTAAAGTGAGGTTTAGGGTTTAGTGAATGGTTTGTTCCCAAATACAATGCTTTTAATTCTATAAATATTTAGGACTATCGTATTACTGCCCACCCAGTCTGAAACTGCCTGCAGCTCTTTGTTAAGTGTTGCAGTGATTTCAGTTGCTGTGGTAACTGACATGTATAATGTTGAGTCATCGGCGTGCATAGACACACAGGCTTTACTCAGAGCCAGTGGCAGGTTATTGGTAAAAACATTTTTTTTTTAAGTAAAGGGGCCTAAACAGCTGCCCTGGGGAATGCCTGACTCTACCTGGATTAATGTTTCCATTAAAGAACACACTCTGTGTTCTGTTAGACAGGTAACTCTTTATCCACGATACAGGAGGGGGTGTAAAGACATAACACATAACGTTTTTTTTCCAGCAGCAGATTATTATGATCCATAATGTCAAAAGCCGCACTGAAGTCTAACAAAACAGCTGCAACAATCTTCTTATTATCAATTTCTTTCAGCCAATCATCAGTGATTTGTGTAGGTGCTATACATGTTGAGGGCCCTTCCCTGTAAGTGTGCTGATTGTCTTTTGTTCATTTGTTTACTCTAAAATAGCATTGTATCTGGTAAAATGCAATTTTTTCCAAAAGTTTACTGAGGGTTGGTAACAGGCTGATTGGTCGGCTTTTTTGAGCCAGTAAAAGGGGGGCTTTACTATTCTTGGGTAGCGGAATGACTTTTGCTTCCCTCCAGGCCTGAGGGCACACACTTTCCTGTAGGCTTCGATTGAAGAGATGGCAAATAGGAGTGGCAATATAATCCGCTATCGTCCTCAGTAATTTTCCATCCCTTGTAGTCCGACCCACGACAAATTGTTACTTTCCCATTATCCTTTATATCATTTATATTTGTTTCACAATTTCTTCTTATTTTTATTTAGTTTAGTCACATGATTTCTTAATTTACAGTCCGTTTGCCCATCGGCAGTGCAGCCATATTTATTTGCTATTAATTTTGCCTTCGCCCCAACCATAACGTTTTTTCAATTCCTCATCAATCCCGGGGATTTGACAGTTTTTACAGTCCATTTCTTATTAATGGGTGCATGCTTATTAATAACTGGAATAAGCAATTTCATAAATGTGTCCAGTGCAGCGTCTGGTTGCTCCTCGTTACACACCACAGACCTCGTTGAACACAACAGACCTCGTTACACGCCACGGACCTCATTACACACCACGGACCTCGTTACACACCACGGACCTCGTTACACACCACAGACCTCGTTACACACCACAGACCTCATTACACACCACAGACCTCATTACACACCACAGACCAACTCATATTCTCTACATCTTCTACATAGGAATCACTTCAAAACGTATTGTATGACCTCTTATACACTATATTAGGCCCAGCCTTTGGAACTTTGGTTTTCCTAGATATGGCTACTATATTGTGATCACTACACCCAATGGATTTTGGATACTGCTTCAGAGCAGATTTCTGCAGCATTAGTAAAGATGTGATCAATACATGATTTCCTTCCTGTGCTTTTTTGTAAATACCCTGGTAGGTTGACTGATAACCTGAACCAGGTTGCAGGCACCGGTTACAGTTTGAAGCGTTTTCTTGAGCTTGATGAAAGCCAGACAATTTTAGGTCACCCAGAAAATATACCTTTCTGTTGACATCACATCAAGCATTTCACGCATATTATCCAGATACGGGGGGGTCCAGGAGCCATATTATCCAGATACAGGGGGTCCAGGAGCCATATTATCCAGATACGGGGGTCCAGGAGCCACATTATCCAGATACAGGGGGGTCCAGGAGCCATATTATCCAGATACAGGGGGGTCCAGGAGCCATATTATCCAGATACGGGGGGGGTCCAGGAGCCATATTATCCAGATACAGGGGGGTCCAGGAGCCATATTATCCAGATACAGGGGGGGTCCAGGAGCCATATTATCCAGATACGGGGGGTCCAGGAGCCATATTATCCAGATACAGGGGGGTCCAGGAGCCATATTATCCAGATACGGGGGGTCCAGGAGCCATATTATCCAGATACGGGGGGTCCAGGAGCCATATTATCCAGATACAGGGGGGTCCAGGAGCCATATTATCCAGATACAGGGGGTCCAGGAGCCATATTATCCAGATACGGGGGTCCAGGAGCCATATTATCCAGATACAGGGGGGGTCCAGGAGCCATATTATCCAGATACAGGGGGGTCCAGGAGCCATATTATCCAGATACAGGGGGGTCCAGGAGCCATATTATCCAGATACAGGGGGTCCAGGAGCCATATTATCCAGATACGGGGGGTCCAGGAGCCATATTATCCAGATACAGGGGGGTCCAGGAGCCATATTATCCAGATACGGGGGTCCAGGAGCCATATTATCCAGATACAGGGGTCCAGGAGCCATATTATCCAGATACGGGGGGTCCAGGAGCCATATTATCCAGATACTGGGGGTCCAGGAGCCATATTATCCAGATACAGGGGGGTCCAGGAGCCATATTATCCAGATACAGGGGGGTCCAGGAGCCATATTATCCAGATACAGGGGGGTCCAGGAGCCATATTATCCAGATACGGGGGGGGGGTCCAGGAGCCATGATGATTTGGATGGACTACGTCATTCCTGCAGAGCATCTTCTGATTCCAGAAGGTGTCAAAATGGATCTATGAAAGTTATGTCTGCAGAGCTACAAGATGTCTTTTCGCCAGATGCATAATGCCCAGTGGCCTGCTGAGTCTTTCACTGCCGTGGCCTAACGACGGCACAGGGCCTGACGTAATCACAATAAAACAGGTAGAAATCCAATGGGATTACTTAAGATATGTACATTTACGTCATTTTAGCAGATGCTCTTATCCATATTATTCATACTGCCCCCCCCATGTGGGCAAACGAACCCACAACCCTGGCGTTGCAAGCGCCACGCTCTAACCAACTGAGCTACAGCCTTGTACTGCGAGTACATGGTTGTTAGTGGCTGTATCAGGTCTTGCTCTGAGTCCCCAACACATTACTAAGGAGCTCTACACTTTGAATAGCTGAGTGAAGAGACTTTGACTTTAGATCGTGGTTTAAAAAAGCTCTCTCTGGCCAATGTCCCCCAGCATAGTGGACTGGAGAGATGTGTGGTCTGGTCTGGTGTGGGCGGTTTGGTAAAGGGAGGGAGGTGGGAGAGACGGGTGAGATGGGGGTGACACCAGGGTGAGGACATAGGGCATAGCGTACCATATTAGGAGATTCCTATTACAGACTCAAGAGTCCCAATCAAAGTGACACCCTTTCAGCCCTGAGATCCAAAGACTGGATCAGCCCATGCATGCAGAGGGTGAACCAACACCCCTCCTCCTCCTGTAGATGGGTTAGTCCATTAAATAGACATGAGTTCCTAATTAGTCCTTGTCCCTGTGCAGGGAGGTCAGAGGTACAGTAGCAGTCTATTCTTCTGTGTGGCAGCACCCCTCAACCCAAAATACCATTGTCTGGAATGATGGAATACGGTTATCAAACATAAAACTGACCTCTGTAGCCTCGGACCTCTTCTGGGAGAGAACTTAGACTTAGAGCAAAACTGTTCAATAGTTATCTGATTGCTATAACAGTACAATAGGATACCGCTATGAAAGACTGTTATGATACCACTATGATACCGCTATGACAGACTGTTATGATACCACTATGATACCACTATGAAAGACTGTTATGATACCACTATGATACCGCTATGAAAGACTGTTATGACAATATTATGATACCACTATGAAAGACTGCTATGATACCACTATGATACCACTATGAAAGACTGTTATGACACCACTATGATACCACTATGAAAGACTGTTATGATACCACTATGATACCACTATGAAAGACTGTTATGATACTATTATGATACCACTATGAAAGACTGTTATGATACCACTATGATACCACTATGAAAGACTCTTATGCCACCACCATGACAGACTGTTAAACTACCACTATGAAAAACTGTTATGATACCACTACGAAAGACTTATGATACCACTATTAAAGACTGTTATGATACCACGATGACAGACTCTTATGCCACCACCATGACAGACTGTTAAACTACCACTATGAAAAACTGTTATGATACCACTACGAAAGACTTATGATACCACTATGAAAGACTGTTATGACACCATTATGACACCACTATGACACCATTACGACACCACTATGACAGACTGTTATGATACCACTATGACAGACTGTTATACTACCACTATGACAGACTGTTATGATACCACTATGACAGACTGTTATGACACCACCAGGGACGGCTTGTTCAATAGGGCGATATGGGCGACGCACTGCCAAACGGGAAAAGGAAGGGATTTTTTTTCTAATCAATTATATCACGGCAACAGCAGTTATCAGTGTTCACGTCTGATCTGCCAGCCACTAAATGTCAAATCAGGCTAAAGTCGTGCTTCAAATGGCCCCGCCCGTTTTTGGGGAAGCGATTTCAGTCAAGTTGAAAATCGCCCAGAAGTCTCTCATAGCCTGTCATGTAAAATCTATTTTTTCACATTTCAAAGCTTTCAATACATTCTCTATGGGTGTCTGTGGGCTTGCACTTACGCTTTCGTCATACGTGACGTAACGTTGAACGTAACTCAAGACAATGGCGGCTAGCAGCGTCTCTGTTGCGAACTGCAGTGCGGCGTTATTTTATGTTTTTAATTTGTAGACTTAGTTTACAAACATTCTGCCAACCATGGATTTCCAGTGGTTGGTTTTGGACTGATCTTGTTGATCGTGTACATACCCGCTACTGAACGGACTAAATAATGAAAACGCTGCTGGCAGCTGAATCCCAATACAGCTGGGAGACTTGGCTGGATGAGTCCCGACAGAGAAGTGGAGCCGGCCACCTTCACCCTGGTCAGAGCGGACCGCGATCCTGGTAAGAGAGCGACTCTGTACCCGACATTGAACTGCTTTCTGTGTCATTGCGACCTTACTATCAATTCAATTCAATTTAAGGGCTTTATTGGCATGGGAAACGTGTGTTAACATTGCCAAAGCAAGGGAAGTAGATAGTAAACAAAAGTGAAATAAACAATAAATATTAACAGTAAACATTACACTCAGAAGTTTCTAAAGAATAAAGACATTTCAAATGTCATATTATGTATATATACAGTGTTGTTACAATGTGCAAATAGTTAAAGTACAAATGGGAAAATAAATAAACATAAATATGGGTTGTATTTACAATGGTGTTTGTTCTTCACTGGTTGCCCTTTTCTTGTGGCAACAGGTCACAAATCTTGCAGCTGTGATGGCACACTGTGGTTTTTCACCCAGTAGATAAGGAAGTTTATCAAAATTGGGTTTGTTTTCGAATTCTTTGTGGATCGCTGTAATCTGAGGGAAATATGTGTCTCTAATATGGTCATACATTTGGCAGGAGGTTAGGAAGTGCAGCTCAGTTTCCACCTCATTTTGTGGGCAGTGTGCACATAGCCTGTCTTCTCTTGAGAGCCAGGTCTGCCCTACGGCGGCCTTTCTCAATAGCAAGGCTATGGTCACTGAGTCTGTACATAGTCAAAGCTTTCCTTAAGTTTGGGTCAGTCACAGTGGTCAGGTATTCTGCCACTGTGTACTCTCTGTTTAGGGCCAAATAGCATTCTAGTTTGCTCTGTTTTTTTGTTTGTTCTTTCCAATGTGTCAAGTAATTCTCTTTTTGTTTTCTCATGATTTGGTTGGGTCTAATTGTGTTGTTGTTGTTGTTGTTGTTGTTGTTGTCCTGGGGCTGTGTGGGGTCTGTTTGTGTTTTGAACAGAGGCCCAGGACAAGCTTACTTAGGGGACTCTTCTCCAAGTTCATCTCTCTGTAGGTGATGGCTTTGTTATGGAAGGTTTGGGAATCGCTTCCTTTTAAGTGGTTACTATCTGCCCCGTGAGTTCCCCCAATTGTTTGTTACCGTTGTGTACTGTTGATAATCACAAGTTTACTGGAGAACTGAGACCAAGTAGAGACTTTGGACAGGGTGGATATGGTATAATAAAGGCAGTTTATTCAGAGGTAAAGATATCTGGAATCGCGTGCACGGACTCGTGCACGTGTGTAGGTCACCTAAATCATCAGAAAAATTGCCCCTCCTGAGAATTTTTTCAGGAGCCGCCACTGGACACCACTATGACAGACTTATGACACCATTACGACACCACTATGACAGACTGTTATGATACCATTATGACAGACTGTTATGATACCACTATGACAGACTGTTATGATACCACTATGACAGACTGTTATGATACCACTATGACAGACTGTTATGATACCACTATGACAGACTGTTAAGACACCACTATGACAGACTGTTATGATACCACTATGACAGACTGTTATTACACCACTATGACAGACTGTTAAGACACCACTATGACAGACTGTTATTCTACCACTATGACAGACTGTTATGACACCATTATGACAGACTGTTATGACACCACTATGACAGACTGTTATGATACCACTATGACAGACTGTTATGACACCACTATGACAGACTGTTATGACACCACTATGACAGACTGTTATGATACCACTATGACAGACTGTTATGACACCACTATGACAGACTGTTATGATACCACTATGACAGACTGTTATGACACCACTATGACAGACTGTTATTACACCACTATGACAGACTGTTATGACACCACTATGACAGACTGTTATGACACCACTATGACAGACTGTTATGATACCACTATGACAGACTGTTATGATACCACTATGACAGACTGTTATGATACCACTATGACAGACTGTTATGATACCACTATGACAGACTGTTATGACACCACTATGACAGACTGTTATGATACCACTATGACAGACTGTTATGACACCACTATGACAGACTGTTATGACACCACTATGACAGACTGTTATGACACCACTATGACAGACTGTTATGATACCACTATGACAGACTGTTATGACACCACTATGACAGACTGTTATGATACCACTATGACAGACTGTTATGATACCACTATGACAGACTGTTATGACACCACTATGACAGACTGTTATGATACCACTATGACAGACTGTTATGATACCATTATGACAGACTGTTATGACACCACTATGACAGACTGTTATAAACACCACTATGACAGACTGTTATAAACACCACTATTACAGACTGTTATGACACCACTATGACACACTGTTATGATACCACTATGACAGACTGTTATGATACCACTATGACAGACTGTTATGATACCACTATGACAGACTGTTATGATACCACTATGAAAGACTGTTATGACACCACTATGACAGACTGTTATGACACCACTATGACAGACTGTTAAGACACCACTATGACAGACTGTTATGATACCATTATGACAGACTGTTATGACACCACTAAGACAGACTGTTATGACACCACTATGACAGACTGTTATAACACCACTATGACAGACTGTTATGATACCACTATGACAGACTGTTATGATACCACTATGACAGACTGTTATGACACCACTATGATAGACTGTTATGACACCACTATGACAGACTGTTATGATACCACTATCACAGACTGTTAAGACACCATTATGACAGACTGTTATGATACCACTATGACAGACTGTTATGACACCACTATGACAGACTGTTATGACACCACTATGACAGACTGTTATGACACCACTATGACACCATTACGACACCACTATGACAGACTGTTATGACACAGCTATGACAGACTGTTATGACACCACGATGACAGACTGTTATGACACCACTATGACAGACTGTTATGACACCACTATGACAGACTGTTATGACACCACTATGACAGACTGTTATGATACCACTATGACAGACTGATATGACACCACTATGACAGACTGTTATGACACCACTATGACAGACTGTTATGACACCACTATGACAGACTGTTATGATACCACTATGACAGACTGTTATGACACCACTATGACAGACTGTTGTGATACCACTATGACAGACTGTTATGACACCACTATGACAGACTGTTGCGATACCACTATGACAGACTGTTACGACACCACTATGACAGACTGTTATGATACCACTATGACAGACTGTTATGACACCACTATGACAGACTGTTATGATACCACTATGACAGACTGTTATGACACCACTATGACAGACTGTTATGACACCACTATGACAGACTGTTATGATACCACTATGACAGACTGTTATGACACCTACTATGACAGACTGTTATGATACCACTATGACAGACTGTTATGACACCACTATGACAGACTGTTATGATACCACTATGACAGACTGTAATGACACCACTATGACAGACTGTTGCTGATACCACTATGACAGACTGTTATGACACCACTATGACAGACTGTTATGATACCACTATGACAGACTGTTATGACACCACTATGACAGACTGTTATGATACCACTATGACAGACTGTTATGACACCACTATGACAGACTGTTATGACACCACTATGACAGACTGTTATGATACCACTATGACAGACTGTTATGACACCACTATGACAGACTGTTATGATACCACTATGACAGACTGTTAAGACACCACTATGACAGACTGTTATGATACCACTATGACAGACTGTTATGACACCACTATGACAGACTGTTATGATACCACTATGACAGACTGTTATGATACCACTATGACAGACTGTTATGACACCACGATGACAGACTCTTATGCCACCACCATGACAGACTGTTAAACTACCACTATGAAAAACTGTTATGATACCACTACGAAATACTTATGATACCACTATGAAAGACTGTTATGACACCATTATGACACCACTATGACACCATTACGACACCACTATGACAGACTGTTATGACACCACTATGACAGACTGTTATACCACTATGACAGACTGTTATTACACCACTATGACAGACTGTTATGACACCACTATGACAGACTGTTATGATACCACTATGACAGACTGTTATGACACCACTATGACAGACTTATGATACCACTATGACAGACTGTTATGATACCACTATGACAGACTGTTATGACACCACGATGACAGACTCTTATGCCACCACCATGACAGACTGTTAAACTACCACTATGAAAAACTGTTATGATACCACTACGAAATACTTATGATACCACTATGAAAGACTGTTATGACACCATTATGACACCACTATGACACCATTACGACACCACTATGACAGACTGTTATGACACCACTATGACAGACTGTTATGATACCACTATGACAGACTGTTATTACACCACTATGACAGACTGTTATGACACCACTATGACAGACTGTTATGATACCACTATGACAGACTGTTATGATACCACTATGACAGACTGTTATGACACCACTATGACAGACTGTTATGATACCACTATGACAGACTGTTATTACACCACTATGACAGACTGTTATGACACCACTATGACAGACTGTTATGATACCACTATGACAGACTGTTATGATACCACTAAGACAGACTGTTATGATACCACTATGACAGACTGTTATGACACCACTATGACAGACTGTTATGATACCACTATGACAGACTGTTATGACACCACGATGACAGACTGTTATGACACCACGATGACAGACTGTTATGACACCACTATGACAGACTGTTATGATACCACTATGACAGACTGTTATGACACCACGATTACAGACTGTTATGACACCACGATGACAGACTGTTATGACACCACTATGACAGACTGTTATGATACCACTATGACATACTGTTATGATACCACTATGACAGACTGTTATGACACCTCTATGACAGACTGTTATGATACCACTATGACAGACTGTTATGATACCACTATGACAGACTGTTATGACACCACTATGACAGACTGTTATGACACCACGATGACAGACTCTTATGCCACCACCATGACAGACTGTTAAACTACCACTATGAAAAACTGTTATGATACCACTACGAAAGACTTATGATACCACTATGAAAGACTGTTGTGACACCATTATGACACCACTATGACACCATTACGACACCACTATGACGGACTGTTATGATACCACTATGACAGACTGTTATGACACCACTATGACAGACTGTTATGACACCACTATGACAGACTGTTATGATACCACTATGACAGACTGTTAAGACACCACTATGACAGACTGTTATTCTACCACTATGACAGACTGTTATGACACCACTATGACAGACTGTTATTCTACCACTATGACGGACTGTTATGATACCACTATGACAGACTGTTATGACACCACTATGACAGACTGTTATGATACCACTATGACAGACTGTTATGACACCACTATGACAGACTGTTATGATACCACTATGACAGACTGTTATGGCACCACTATGACAGACTGTTATGATACCACTATGACAGACTGTTATGACACCACTATGACAGACTGTTAAGATATCACTATGACAGACTGTTATTACACCACTATGACAGACTGTTATGACACCACTATGACAGACTGTTATGATACCACTATGACAGACTGTTATGATACCACTATGACAGACTGTTATGACACCACTATGACAGACTGTTATGATACCACTATGACAGACTGTTATTACACCACTATGACAGACTGTTATGACACCACTATGACAGACTGTTATGATACCACTATGACAGACTGTTATGATACCACTATGACAGATTGTTATGATACCACTATGACAGACTGTTATGACACCACTATGACAGACTGTTGCGATACCACTATGACAGACTGTTGCGACACCACTATGACAGACTGTTATGACACCACTATGACAGACTGTTATGATACCACTATGACAGACTGTTATGATACCACTATGACAGACTGTTATGACACCTCTATGACAGACTGTTATGATACCACTATGACAGACTGTTATGATACCATTATGACAGACTGTTATGATACCATTATGACAGACTGTTATGACACCACTATGACAGACTGTTATGATACCACTATGACAGACTGTTATGATACCACTATGACAGACTGTTATGATACCATTATGACAGACTGTTATGATACCACTATGAAAGACTGTTATGATACCACTATGACAGACTGTTATGATACCACTATGACAGACTGTTAAGACACCACTATGACAGACTGTTATTCTACCACTATGACAGACTGTTATGATACCACTATGACAGACTGTTAAGACACCACTATGACAGACTGTTATTCTACCACTATGACAGACTGTTATGACACCATTATGACAGACTGTTATGACACCACTATGACAGACTGTTATGATACCACTATGACAGACTGTTATGACACCACTATGGCAGACTGTTATGATACCACTATGACAGACTGTTATGACACCACTATGACAGACTGTTATGATACCACTATGACAGACTGTTATGACACCACTATGACAGACTGTTATGATACCACTATGACAGACTGTTATGACACCACTATGACAGACTGTTATGACACCACTATGACAGACTGTTATGATACCACTATGACAGACTGTTAAGACACCACTATGACAGACTGTTATTCTACCACTATGACAGACTGTTATGACACCATTATGACAGACTGTTATGACACCACTATGACAGACTGTTATGATACCACTATGACAGACTGTTATGACACCACTATGGCAGACTGTTATGATACCACTATGACAGACTGTTATGACACCACTATGACGGACTGTTATGATACCACCATGACAGACTGTTGTGACACCACTATGACAGACTGTTATGATACCACTATGACAGACTGTTATGACACCACTATGACAGACTGTTATGACACCACTATGACAGACTGTTATGATACCACTATGACAGACTGTTATGATACCACTATGACAGACTGTTATGACACCACTATGACAGACTGTTATGATACCACTATGACAGACTGTTATTACACCACTATGACAGACTGTTATGACACCACTATGACAGACTGTTATGATACCACTATGACAGACTGTTATGACACCACTATGACAGACTGTTATGATACCACTATGACAGACTGTTATGACACCACTATGACAGACTGTTATGACACCACTATGACAGACTGTTATGATACCACTATGACATACTGTTATGATACCACTATGACAGACTGTTATATACCACTATGACAGACTGTTATTACACCACTATGACAGACTGTTATGACACCACTATGACAGACTGTTATGACACCACTATGACAGACTGTTATGATACCACTATGACAGACTGTTATGACACCACTATGACAGACTGTTATGACACCACTATGACAGACTGTTATGATACAACTATGACATACTTTTATGATACCACTATGACAGACTGTTATGACACCTCTATGACAGACTGTTATGATACCACTATGACAGACTGTTATGATACCATTATGACAGACTGTTATGACACCACTATGACAGACTGTTATGACACCACTATGACAGACTGTTATGACACCACTATGACAGACTGTTATGATACCACTATGACAGACTGTTATGATACCACTAGGACAGACTGTTATGATACCACTATGACAGACTGTTATGATACCACTATGACAGACTGTTATGATACCACTATGACAGACTGTTATGATACCACTATGAAAGACTGTTATGATACCACTATGACAGACTGTTATGATACCACTATGACAGACTGTTAAGACACCACTATGACAGACTGTTATTCTACCACTATGACGGACTGTTATGATACCACTATGACAGACTGTTAAGACACCACTATGACAGACTGTTATGACACCACTATGACAGACTGTTATGATACCACTATGACAGACTGTTATGACACCACTATGACAGACTGTTATGATACCACTATGACAGACTGTTATGACACCACTATGACAGACTGTTATGATACCACTATGACAGACTGTTATGACACCACTATGACAGACTGTTATGATACCACTATGACAGACTGTTATGACACCACTATGACAGACTGTTATGATACCACTATGACAGACTGTTATGACACCACTATGACAGACTGTTAAGATATCACTATGACAGACTGTTATTACACCACTATGACATACTGTTATGACACCACTATGACAGACTGTTATGATACCACTATGACAGACTGTTATGATACCACTATGACAGACTGTTATGACACCACTATGACAGACTGTTATGGTACCACTATGACAGACTGTTATGACACCACTATGACAGACTGTTATGACACCACTATGACAGACTGTTATGATACCACTATGACAGACTGTTATGATACCACTATGACAGACTGTTATGATACCACTATGACAGACTGTTATGACACCACTATGATAGACTGTTATGATACCACTATGACAGACTGTTATGACACCACTATGACAGACTGTTATGATACCACTATGACAGACTGTTATGATACCACTATGACAGACTGTTATGACACCTCTATGACAGACTGTTATGATACCACTATGACAGACTGTTATGATACCATTATGACAGACTGTTACTGATACCATTATGACAGACTGTTATGACACCACTATGACAGACTGTTATGACACCACTATGACAGACTGTTACGACACCACTATGACAGACTGTTCTGATACCACTATGACAGACTGTTCATGATACCACTATGACAGACTGTTATGATACCACTATGACAGACTGTTATGATACCACTATGACAGACTGTTATGACACCACTATGACAGACTGTTATGACACCACTATGACAGACTGTTAAGACACCACTATGACAGACTGTTATGATACCATTATGACAGACTGTTATGACACCACTATGACAGACTGTTATGACACCACTATGACAGACTGTTATGATACCACTATGACAGACTGTTATGATACCACTATGACAGACTGTTATGATACCACTATGACAGACTGTTATGACACCACTATGACAGACTGTTATGATACCACTATCACAGACTGTTAAGACACCATTATGACAGACTGTTATGATACCACTATGACAGACTGTTATACCACTATGACAGACTGTTATGACACCACTATGACAGACTGTTATGATACCACTATGACAGACTGTTAAGACACCACTATGACAGACTGTTATGATACCACTATGACAGACTGTTATGATACCACTATGACAGACTGTTATGACACCACTATGACAGACTGTTATGACACCACTATGACAGACTGTTATGACACCACTATGACAGACTGTTATGACACCACTATGACAGACTGTTATGACACCACTATGACAGACTGTTATGATACCACTATGACAGACTGTTATGATACCACTATGACAGACTGTTATGATACCACTATGACAGACTGTTAAGACACCACTATGACAGACTGTTATGACACCATTATGACAGACTGTTATGATACCACTATGACAGACTGTTATGACACCACTATGACAGACTGTTATGACACCACTATGACAGACTGTTATGATACCACTTTGACATACTGTTATGATACCACTATGACAGACTGTTATGACACCTCTATGACAGACTGTTATGATACCACTATGACAGACTGTTATGATACCATTATGACAGACTGTTATGATACCATTATGACAGACTGTTATGACACCACTATGACAGACTGTTATGACACCACTATGACAGACTGTTATGACACCACTATGACAGACTGTTATGATACCACTATGACAGACTGTTATGATACCACTATGACAGACTGTTATGATACCACTATGACAGACTGTTATGATACCACTATGACAGACTGTTATGATACCACTATGAAAGACTGTTATGATACCACTATGACAGACTGTTATGATACCACTATGACAGACTGTTAAGACACCACTATGACAGACTGTTATTCTACCACTATGACGGACTGTTATGATACCATTATGACAGACTGTTAAGACACCACTATGACAGACTGTTATTCTACCACTATGACAGACTGTTATGACACCATTATGACAGACTGTTATGACACCACTATGACAGACTGTTATGATACCACTATGACAGACTGTTATGACACCACTATGACAGACTGTTATGATACCACTATGACAGACTGTTATGACACCACTATGACAGACTGTTATGATACCACTATGACAGACTGTTATGACACCACTATGACAGACTGTTAAGATATCACTATGACAGACTGTTATTACACCACTATGACAGACTGTTATGACACCACTATGACAGACTGTTATGATACCACTATGACAGACTGTTATGATACCACTATGACGACTGTTATGATACCACTATGACAGACTGTTAGCCGACACCACTATGACAGACTGTTATGATACCACTATGACAGACTGTTATGACACCACTATGACAGACTGTTACGACACCACCATGACAGACTTATGATACCACTATGACAGACTGTTATGATACCACTATGACAGACTGTTGTGACTTACCTCTATGACAGACTGTTATGATACCACTATGACAGACTGTTACTGATACCATTATGACAGACTGTTATGATACCATTATGACAGACTGTTACAGCACCACTATGACAGACTGTTATGACACCACTATGACAGACTGTTATGACACCACTATGACAGACTGTTCTGATACCACTATGACAGACTGTTATGATACCACTATGACAGACTGTTATGATACCACTATGACAGACTGTTATGATACCACTATGACAGACTGTTATGACACCACTATGACAGACTGTTATGACACCACTATGACAGACTGTTATGATACCACTATGACAGACTGTTATGATACCACTATGACAGACTGTTATGATACCACTATGACAGACTGTTATGACACCACTATGACAGACTGTTATGATACCACTATCACAGACTGTTAAGACACCATTATGACAGACTGTTATGATACCACTATGACAGACTGTTATGACACCACTATGACAGACTTATGACACCACTATGACAGACTGTTATGACACCACTATGACACCATTACGACACCACTATGACAGACTGTTACTGACACTTCACTATGACAGAACTGTTGCGACACCACTATGACAGACTGTTATGACACCACTATGACAGACTGTAATGACACCACTATGACAGACTGTTATGACACCACTATGACAAACTGTTATGATACCACTATGACAGACTGTTATGACACCACTATGACAGACTGTTATGACACCACTATGACAGACTGTTATGACACCACTATGACAGACTGTTATGACACCACTATGACAGACTGTTATGATACCACTATGACAGACTGTTATGACACCACTATGACAGACTGTAATGACACCACTATGACAGACTGTTATGACACCACTATGACAAACTGTTATGATACCACTATGACAGACTGTTATGACACCACTATGACAGACTGTTATGACACCACTATGACAGACTGTTATGACACCACTATGACAGACTGTTATGACACCACTATGACAGACTGTTATGATACCACTATGACAGACTGTTATGACACCACTATGACAGACTGTTATGACACCACTATGACAGACTGTTATGATACCACTATGACAGACTGTTATGACACCACTATGACAGACTGTTATGACACCACTATGACAGACTGTTATGACACCACTATGACAGACTGTTATGACACCACTATAACAGACTGTTACTGACTCACCACTATGACAGACTGTTACTGACACCACTATGACAGACTGTTATGACACCACTATGACAGACTGTTATGATACCACTATGACAGACTGTTATGACACCACTCATGACAGACTGTTATGACACCACTATGACAGACTGTTACTGACACCACTATGACAGACTGTTATGATACCACTATGACAGACTGTTGCGATACCACTATGACAGACTGTTATGACACCACTATGACAGACTGTTATGATACCACTATGACAGACTGTTATGATACCACTATGACAGACTGTTATGATACCACTATGACAGACTGTTATGACACCACTATGACAGACTGTTATAATACCACTATGACAGACTGTTATGATACCACTATGACAGACTGTTATGACACCATTATGACAGACTGTTATGATACCACTATGACAGACTGTTATGACACCACTATGACAGACTGTTATGACACCACTATGACAGACTGTTATGCAGCGCATTCTGAAATTATTCAGACCCCATGACTTTTTCCACATTTTGTTACATTACAGCCTTATTCTAAAATGGATTAAATACATAAAAATCCTCATCAACCTACACACAATACCCAATAATGTCAAATCAAAAACTGTTTTTTAGAACATTTTGCTAATGCATCCTTTTTCCATTGATCATCCTTGAGATGTTTCTACAACTTGACTGGAGTCCACCTGTGGTAAATTCAGTTGATTGGACATGATTTGGAAAGGCACACACCTGTCTATATAAGGTCCCACAGTTGACAGTGCATGTCAGAGCAAAAACCAAGCCATGAGGTTGAAGGAATTGTCCATAGAGCTCAGAGACAGGATTGTGTTGAGGCACGGCTCTGGGGAAGGGTACCAAAAAATATCTGCAGCATTGAAGGTCCCCAAGAACACAGTGGCCTCCATCATTCTTAAATGGAAGAAGTTTGGAACCACCAAGACTCTTCCTAGAGCTGGCCGCCCGGCCAAACTGAGCAATCGGGGGAGAAGGGCCTTGGTCTCAACAACATTTCTCTACACCTGTGTGTTGGTTAATGTTGTTTTCTAGTTGAATTTCATATCCATTTACAATTTTAATCTTAAAATTAATGATTTCTACTCCACTTGAAGGATATTGACTTTTTAATAAGGTTGGAGATTTAAATGATCACACTTTTTGTTATTTAAGAAGGAAATCTTTTCCATGCTTCCATCTTGCCAGATGAAATATTAACCGGGACATGTTAGGCTGTGTCCCAATTGGCATCCTATTCCCTCTGTAGTGCACTACTTTTGACCAGAGCCCTCGAGGAAAGTAGTGCACTGTGTAGGTAATAGGGTGCCAATTGGGACGGAGATATAATTTTTATTCTGGAAACAGCTTGGTGAGGGATATTATTTAAATTACACCTCCTTAGGGCGAGATATTCTGAGATACTTTTCCGAGGATGAGAATTTATCACTCAATGATATTGGGAACATGAGAGAAAGACATGAGGATTTTATTACAATGAGGAGAAAAAATGATTTTATTATCTGAATGAGAGGAAAAATAGTAATGTAAAATGCAGGGCAGAACAGACAGACAGACAGACAGACAGCAGGGGATATTCAACTGAGAATCCATCTTCTCATTAACAGACAGACAGACAGACAGACAGACAGACAGACAGACAGACAGACAGACAGACAGCAGGGGATATTCAACTGAGAATCCATCTTCTCTTTAACAGACAGACAGACAGACAGACAGCAGGGGATATTCAACAGAGAATCCATCTTCTCTTTAACAGACAGACAGACAGACAGACAGACAGACAGACAGACAGACAGCAGGGGATATTCAACCGAGAATCCATCTTCTCTTTAACAGACAGACAGACAGACAGACAGACAGACAGACAGACAGACAGACAGACAGACAGACGGACAGCAGGGGATATTCAACCGAGAATCCATCTTCTCTTTAACAGACAGACAGACAGACAGACAGACAGACAGACAGACAGCAGGGGATATTCAACCGAGAATCCATCTTCTCTTTAACAGACAGACAGACAGACAGACAGACAGACAGACAGCAGGGGATATTCAACCGAGAATCCATCTTCTCTTTAACAGACAGACAGACAGACAGACAGACAGACAGACAGCAGGGGATATTCAACCGAGAATCCATCTTCTCTTTAACAGACTTGTCATGTATTTGACAGCCTAGGTGTTGGAATTTTTAGTTTAACAGTAATGACATACCATTGTACTGTAACCTATGGGAAACGTGTTTAATTGAATAGCTCTGAAGTTCTTATCTAAACCACTGTCATCTGATGAGGGGTTTGCCTTTCCATTCCATTACCATTGTACCAAACCAGTTCCAGTATTTAGAAGGAGTCGTTCACATAGATCAGTTGAACCAGGAGTGTCTCAGACCAACTTCAAACAGTGAGCCTGCACCCCTCTGGAGTAGACTTGTGACAGGTTGACCTTTAACCCTTTAACCCTGTTATTTACAGACGCTCTTATCCAGAGCGACTTGCAGGAGCAATTAGGGTTAAGTGCCTTGCTCAAGGGCACATGGACAGATTTTTCACCTAGTTCGGCTCGGGGATTAGAACCAGCGACCTTTCGGGTTACTGGGCACAACGCTCTTAACCACTAAGCTACCTGCCGCCCCCACTTGGGGGGGGGAACTCATTCGGGGTCTCAACTTCCTGTTGAGAGTTAGAATAGTAGAATAAACAAGTTGCAATTTCGAAATTTGCGCCTCAGCAGTTTTTCTCTTTCTATGTCAGTCACTGACAGTCTCTAAATTAGCCCATGTCGATTGGCCAGTTAGCGGCCATCTATCTAAACTTGTAATAATCATGGTTGAATTACTGATCGGGAGGCCCCCATTGATCATCAGTTATCCTATTAAAAACTGCAAACATTTGTCTCCACCCGATGGCAGAATGTGTAGAATTACGGGAAATTAGCTGTTAAACTGTGGGTATGGATGTGGGTACGCAGACCAGCGAGCGACTGAGGCCCCTCATGATGAGATCAGACCAGCGAGCGACTGCGGCCCCTCATGATGAGAGTTCAGACCAGCGTAGCTACTGAGGCCCCTCACGATGAGTTCAGACCCAATATCCATTGCAATCCCACAATACACTTCTCTATTCTCACTCCTGAAATGAGAATATAATGGGGGTGTAATGGAGACACAGGGGACTCTGGAAGCACTCTGGTGCAGTGTGAGTTTAATGAAACGAACATGGAACGAATACAAAACAAGAGAAGCATCTAACAAGGAAAACATAAACAGTATTACCTGATGACTGAAACAACAGAGCGCTAGATACAGTTGAAGTCGGAAGTTTACATACACTTCGGTTGAAGTCATTAAAACTCGTTTTTCAACCTACCCCACACATTTCTTGTTAACAAACTATCATTTTGGCAAGTCGGTTAGGACATCTACTTTGTGCACGACACAAGTAATTTTTTCCAACAATTGTTTACAGACAGATTATTTCACTTATAATTCACTGTTTCACAATTCCAGTGGGTCAGAAGTTTTACATACACTGTTGATTGAGCCTTTAAACAGCTTGGAAAATTCCAGAAAATGATGTCATGGCTTTAGAAGCTTCTGATAGGCTAATTGACATCATTTGAGTCAATTGGAGGTGTACCTGTGGATGTATTTCAAGGCCTACCTTCAAACTCCCAAGTGCCTCTTTGCTTGACATCATGGGAAAATAAAATGAAATCAGCCAAGACCTCAGAAAAAAAATTGTAGACCTCCACAAGTCTGGTTCATCCTTGGGAGCAATTTCCAAACGCCTGAAGGTACCACATTAATCTGTACAAACAATAGTACGCAAGTATAAACATCATGGGACCACGCAGCCGTCATACCGCTCAGGAAGGAGACGTGTTCTGTCTCCTAGAGATGAATGTACTTTGGTGCGAAAAGTGCAAATCAATCCCAGAACAACAGCAAAGGACCTTGTGAAGATGCTGGAGGAAACAGGTACAAAATTATCTATAGTCCACAGTAAAACGAGTCCTATATCGACATAACCTGAAAGGGCCGCTCAGCAAGGAAGAAGCCACTGCTCCAAAACCGCCATAAAAAGCCAGACTACGGTTTGCAACTGCACATGGGGATCAAGGATCGTACTTTTTTGGGAAAAAATGTACTCTGGTCTGATGAAACAAAAATAGAACTGTTTGGCCACCAATGACCATCGTTATGTTTGGAGGAAAAAGGGGGTTGCTTGCGGTCGAAGAACACCATCCCAACCGTGAAGCACAGGGGTGGCAGCATCATGCTGTGGGGGTGCTTTGCTGCAGGAGGGACTGGTGCACTTCACAAAATAGATGGCATCATGAGGAAGGAAGATTATGTGGATATATTGAAGCAACATCTCAAGACATCAGTCAGGAAGTTAAAGCTTAGTCGCAAATGGGTCTTCCAAATGGACAATGACCCCAAGCATACTTCCAAAATTGTGCCAAAAATGGCTTAAGGACAACAAAGTCAAGGTATTGGAGTGGCCATCACAAAGCCCTAACCTCAATCTTATAGAACATTTGTGGGCAGAACTGGAAAAAGCGTGTGTGAGCAAGGAGGCCTACAAACCTGACTCAGTTACACCAGCTCTGTCAGGAGGAATGGCCCATAATTCACCCAACTTATTGTGGGATGCTTGTGGAAGGCTACCCGAAACGTTTGACCCAAGTTAAACAATTTAAAGGCAATGCTACCAAATACAAATTGAGTGTATGTACACTTCTGACCCACTGGGAATGTGATGAAATAAATAAAAGCTGAAATAAATCATTCTCTCTACTATTATTCTGACATTTCACATTCTTAAAAATAAAGTGGTGATCTTAACTGACCTAAAACAGGGAATTTTTACTAGGATTAAATGTCAGGAATTGTGAAAAACTGAGTTTAAATGTATTTGGCAAAGGTGTACGTAAACTTCCGACTTCAACTGTAAATGGTAAGTAATCAAGGTAGTAATGAAGTCCAGGTGTGACTGATGATGGGGCACAGGTGTGATAACAGTTGCCAGGTGTGCGTAATGACAGTTGCCAGGTGTGCGTAATGATGGGTTGCCAGGTGTGCGTAATGACAGTTGCCAGGTGTCGTTAATGACAGTTGCCAGGTGTGCGTAATGACAGTTGCCAGGTGTGCGTAATGACAGTTGCCAGGTGTGCGTAATGACAGTTGCCAGGTGTGCGTAATGATGGGTTGCCAGGTGTGCATAATGACAGTTGCCAGGTGTGCGTAATGACAGTTGCCAGGTGTGCGTAGTGACAGTTGCCAGGTGTAGCGTAATGATGGGTTGCCAGGTGTCCGTAATGATGGGTTGCCAGGTGTGTGTAATGACAGTTGCCAGGTGTGCGTAATGAAGGGGTTGCCAGGTGTGCGTAATGATGGGGTTGCCAGGACCAATGATGTCGAGCGCCGGAGGGCTCAAGCTTCAGGAAAACACCGGCCCCCGAGGGCGAGGAGCCGGTCCGGACAGCGAAGGTGGAAATCTCGGGTTGATGTTGAGATCTAGAATGTGGTCCACCGGAACCCAACACCGCTCCTCTGGACCATACTCCCTCCAAGTCCACCAGGTATTGGAGCCGACCCCCACGACGTCGGGAGTCCAGGAGGGATCCGACGGTATAGGCGGGACTCAGGGGAGGCGAAGGGGTGTTGTGGGGGATGGCAACAGCCAGGGGACCAGGAACCACTGGCCTGAGAAGGGAAACATGAAAAGATGGTGAAAAATCAGGCAAAATTAGTGGGGAGTTGTAATCTGTAAATGACCTCGTTGACCCCTCCGGAGGACCTTAAGCGGCCCCACAAACCGGGGACTCAGCTTCTTGTAGGGCAGGCGGAGCGGGAGGTTCCTGGCGGAGAGCCAGACGCGATCACCAGGATGGAACACGGGAACCTCACTGAGGTGGCGATCCGCCTGCTCCTTCTGACGGCGTGCTGGAGTCTCAACGTGGCCTGAACCACTCGCCCACCGCAGGCGCTTCGGGTCTGGCTCGGAATCCTTACGGAGCCAGGGCTGGCTGATAACCCAGAACACACTGGAAGGGAGTTCAGCCCGGTGGAGGAGTGTCGCAATGAATTCTGGGTGTATACTGCCCAAGGAAGGAATCGGGCCCACTCCCCCCTGCCGGTCCTGGCAGTGGGCTCCTCAGGAATCTCCCCAGCTCCTGGTTCATCCTCTCCACCTGCCCCGTTAGACTGAGGCCGGTACCAGGAAGTGAGGCTGACCGTGACCACCAGTTTCTCCATGAAGTCTTTACAAAACACGTGACTTGAATTGGGGGCCATGGTCAGAAACGATGTCCTCCGGAAAGTGCCGGAAGACCTGCTGGAACAGCGCCTCGTCGACCTAAAGAGCAGGACGAAGACCAGAGAGAGAAAACGGCAGGATTTGAAAAATCTGTTCACGACAACCAGAATAGTGGTGACACCATCAGAAAGGGGGGAGATCATGTAACAAAGTCTATGGACAGATGTGACCGAGGCCGCTGAGGCACGGGAAGGGGAAGTAGTTTCCCTGCTGGAGCTTGCCGGAGGGATTTGGATTGGGTACATACTGAACATGAGTTGACATAGTGGGCGACGTCCTGCGCCAAAGTGGGCCACCAGTATTTATCAGAAAGGGATTGGATGGTGCGGGTGATACCTGGGTGTCCAGCGGTGAGGTTTGTGTGTGCCCAGGTCAACAGCCAATCTCTCACCCCGTGGGACGTGAGATGCGCTCTGGAGGGCAGGTGATAGGAAGCGGTTCCCTCTCCAGAGCCTGGCGGATGTCCACATCTACGTCCCACAACACGGGGGCCAACGATACGGGTGGACCGATTGATGAGCTGAAGGACACTCACAGGACCCTCTACCGACGTGGAACCACAGGGTGTGGGAAAGCAGGTCCTCAACCTCCTGGTCCCCAGGCGTTGATTCTCATCTTAGACCAGGAGATGGTGGGGCTATGAAGTTGGAGCCACGGGAGGCCGAGAGGATGACTTTGTGTACAGGTGTGAAGGTGATGAGGAAGTATTTCCTGGCGCATGGGTCCCACGGTGAAGGTGAGTGGTGCTGTGACAATACCGGATCCTACTGGTCGATTATCCAGGGCTTGGACCGGACAAGGAGAGGAGAGCGGGTACGCGGTGATGTTGAGGGAGGAGACGAGGGCCCGGTCGATGAAATTCCCCGCGGCACCGGAGTCCACTAGAGCTGTAGAGACAACACCTGAGGGACAGCCACACAGTGAAATAGAAACCAGGAAGGGTTTGGCAGAAAAATGACGATGATGGAATATTTTTTTATTTTTCATTTCTTATTTTATTTTTAGTCATTTTAGCAGACGCTCTTATCCAGAGCGACTTACAGGAGCAATTAGGGTTAAGTGCCTTGCTCAAGGGCACATCGACAGATTTTTCACCTAGTCGGCTCGGGGATTAGAACCCAGCGACCTTTCGGTTACTGGCCCAACGCTCTTAACCACTAAGCTACCTATCCTCACGCCTACCCTGGGAGATGGATGATGATCACAGGGTAGGCGTGAGACAGACAGACAGACAGACAGACAGACAGACAGACAGACAGACAGACAAACAGACAGACAGACAGACAGACAGACACAGACAGACAGAGAGAGAGACAGAGAGAGAGGAGAGGAGAGAGAGAGAGAGAGAGAGGGAGAGAGAGAGAGAGAGAGAGAGAGAGAGAGAGAGAGAGAGAGAGAGAGAGAGAGAGAGAGAGAGAGAGAGAGAGAGAGGAAATGGTTTAGGAGGATTGCATGCTAATGTGAAGGAAGGTCCAAACTACTTCAGGACGCTGTAATTGGAAATCTCTTGAGTTATTCAGTAATAGTATAACTAATGTAGGTATCTCCTTCCTCAAGATGCATCCCAAGTGGCACCCTATTCCCTATATGGTGCACTACTTTTGGGCCTATGGGCCCTGGTCAAAAGTACTGCACTACAAAGGGAAAAGGGTGCCTTCTAGGATGCAGACTGACAACATCCACTGGAGTCTGGCAGCATCAATGTGTTGTATTGAGTCAGTACCACCATTACACTGGAGTCTGGCAGCATCAATGTGTTGTATTGAGTCGGTGCTACCATTACACTGGAGTCTGGCAGCATCACTGTGTTGTATTGAGTCAGCACCACCATTACACTGGAGTCTGGCAGCATCAATGTGTTGTATTGAGTCAGTACCACCATTACACTGGAGTCTGGCAGCATCAATGTGTTGTATTGAGTCGGTGCTACCATTACACTGGAGTCTGGCAGCATCAATGTGTTGTATTGAGTCAGTACTACAACACCATTACACTGGAGTCTGGCAGCATCAATGTGTTGTATTGAGTC
The DNA here is from genome assembly GCF_020615455.1 of Coregonus clupeaformis. Taxonomy (NCBI): domain Eukaryota; kingdom Metazoa; phylum Chordata; class Actinopteri; order Salmoniformes; family Salmonidae; genus Coregonus; species Coregonus clupeaformis. The sequence goes on along the minus strand of NW_025534581.1, from coordinate 106,981 downwards.
AGTACCACCATTACACTGGAGTCTGGCAGCATCAATGTGTTGTATTGAGTCAGTACCACCATTACACTGGAGTCTGGCAGCATCAATGTGTTGTATTGAGTCAGTACTACCATTACACTGGAGTCTGGCAGCATCAACGTGTTGTATTGAGTCGGTGCTACCATTACACTGGAGTCTGGCAGCATCAATGTGTTGTATTGAGTCGGTGCTACCATTACACTGGAGTCTGGCAGCATCACTGTGTTGTATTGAGTCAGCACCACCATTACACTGGAGTCTGGCAGCATCAATGTGTTGTATTGAGTCAGTACCACCATTACACTGGAGTCTGGCAGCATCAATGTGTTGTATTGAGTCGGTGCTACCATTACACTGGAGTCTGGCAGCATCAATGTGTTGTATTGAGTCAGTACTACACCACCATTACACTGGAGTCTGGCAGCATCAATGTGTTGTATTGAGTCAGTACTACACCACCATTACACTGGAGTCTGGCAGCATCAATGTGTTGTATTGAGTCAGTACTACACCACCATTACACTGGAGTCTGGCAGCATCAATGTGTTGTATTGAGTCAGTACTACACCACCATTACACTGGAGTCTGGCAGCATCAATGTGTTGTATTGAGTCAGTACTACAACACCATTACACTAGAGTCTGGCAGCATCAATGTGTTGTATTGAGTCAGTACTACCATTACACTGGAGTCTGGCAGCATCAATGTGTTGTATTGAGTCAGTACTACAACACCATTACACTGGAGTCTGGCAGCATCAATGTGTTGTATTGAGTCAGTACTACAACACCATTACACTGGAGTCTGGCAGCATCAATGTGTTGTATTGAGTCAGTACTACCATTACACTGGAGTCTGGCAGCATCAATGTGTTGTATTGAGTCAGTACTACACCACCATTACACTGGAGTCTGGCAGCATCAATGTGTTGTATTGAGTCAGTACTACAACACCATTACACTGGAGTCTGGCAGCATCAATGTGTTGTATTGAGTCAGTACTACACCACCATTACACTGGAGTCTGGCAGCATCAATGTGTTGTATTGAGTCAGTACCACCATTACACTGGAGTCTGGCAGCATCAATGTGTTGTATTGAGTCAGTACCACCATTACACTGGAGTCTGGCAGCATCAATGTGTTGTATTGAGTCAGTACCTACCATTACACTGGAGTCTGGCAGCATCAACGTGTTGTATTGAGTCGTGCTACCATTACACTGGAGTCTGGCAGCATCAATGTGTTGTATTGAGTCGGTGCTACCATTACACTGGAGTCTGGCAGCATCACTGTGTTGTATTGAGTCAGCACCACCATTACACTGGAGTCTGGCAGCATCAATGTGTTGTATTGAGTCAGTACCACCATTACACTGGAGTCTGGCAGCATCAATGTCGCATTGTATTGAGTCGTGTGCTACCATTACACTGGAGTCTGGCAGCATCAATGTGTTGTATTGAGTCAGTACTACACCACCATTACACTGGAGTCTGGCAGCATCAATGTGTTGTATTGAGTCAGTACTACACCACCATTACACTGGAGTCTGGCAGCATCAATGTGTTGTATTGAGTCAGTACTACACCACCATTACACTGGAGTCTGGCAGCATCAATGTGTTGTATTGAGTCAGTACTACACCACCATTACACTGGAGTCTGGGCAGCATCAATGTGTTGTATTGAGTCAGTACTACCATTACACTGGAGTCTGGCAGCATCAATGTGTTGTATTGAGTCAGTACTACCATTACACTGCAGTCTGGCAGCATCAATGTGTTGTATTGAGTCAGTACTACACCACCATTACACTGGAGTCTGGCAGCATCAATGTGTTGTATTGAGTCAGTACTACACCACCATTACACTGGAGTCTGGCAGCATCAATGTGTTGTATTGAGTCAGTACCACCCATTACACTGGAGTCTGGCAGCATCAATGTGTTGTATTGAGTCAGTACCACCATTACACTGGAGTCTGGCAGCATCAAGTATGTTGTATTGAGTCAGTACTACACCACCATTACACTGGAGTCTGGCAGCATCAATGTGTTGTATTGAGTCAGTACTACACCACCATTACACTGGAGTCTGGCAGCATCAATGTGTTGTATTGAGTCAGTACTACACCACCATTACACTGGAGTCTGGCAGCATCAATGTGTTGTATTGAGTCAGTACTACAACACCATTACACTGGAGTCTGGCAGCATCAATGTAGTTGTATTGAGTCAGTACTACACCACCATTACACTGGAGTCTGGCAGCATCAATGTGTTGTATTGAGTCAGTACTACACCACCATTACACTGGAGTCTGGCAGCATCAATGTGTTGTATTGAGTCAGTACTACCATTACACTGGAGTCTGGCAGCATCAATGTGTTGTATTGAGTCAGTACTACCATTACACTGGAGTCTGGCAGCATCAATGTGTTGTATTGAGTCAGTACTACACCACCATTACACTGGAGTCTGGCAGCATCAATGTGTTGTATTGAGTCGGTGCTACCATTACACTGGAGTCTGGCAGCATCAATGTGTTGTATTGAGTCAGTACTACAACACCATTACACTGGAGTCTGGCAGCATCAATGTGTTGTATTGAGTCAGTACTACACCACCATTACACTGGAGTCTGGCAGCATCAATGTGTTGTATTGAGTCAGTACCACCATTACACTGGAGTCTGGCAGCATCAATGTGTTGTTTTGAGTCAGTACCACCATTACACTGGAGTCTGGCAGCATCAATGTGTTGTATTGAGTCAGTACTACCATTACACTGGAGTCTGGCAGCATCAACGTGTTGTATTGAGTCGGTGCTACCATTACACTGGAGTCTGGCAGCATCAATGTGTTGTATTGAGTCGGTGCTACCATTACACTGGAGTCTGGCAGCATCACTGTGTTGTATTGAGTCAGCACCACCATTACACTGGAGTCTGGCAGCATCAATGTGTTGTATTGAGTCAGTACCACCATTACACTGGAGTCTGGCAGCATCAATGTGTTGTATTGAGTCGGTGCTACCATTACACTGGAGTCTGGCAGCATCAATGTGTTGTATTGAGTCAGTACTACACCACCATTACACTGGAGTCTGGCAGCATCAATGTGTTGTATTGAGTCAGTACTACACCACCATTACACTGGAGTCTGGCAGCATCAATGTGTTGTATTGAGTCAGTACTACACCACCATTACACTGGAGTCTGGAAGCATCAATGTGTTGTATTGAGTCAGTACTACACCACCATTACACTGAGTCTGGCAGCATCAATGTGTTGTATTGAGTCAGTATACCATTACACTGGAGTCTGGCAGCATCAATGTGTTGTATTGAGTCAGTACTACCATTACACTGGAGTCTGGCAGCATCAATGTGTTGTATTGAGTCAGTACCACCATTACACTGGAGTCTGGCAGCATCAATGTGTTGTATTGAGTCAGTACTACCATTACACTGGAGTCTGGCAGCATCAACGTGTTGTATTGAGTCGGTGCTACCATTACACTGGAGTCTGGCAGCATCAATGTGTTGTATTAGTCGGTGCTACCATTACACTGGAGTCTGGCAGCATCACTGTGTTGTATTGAGTCAGCACCACCATTACACTGGAGTCTGGCAGCATCAATGTGTTGTATTGAGTCAGTACCACCATTACACTGGAGTCTGGCAGCATCAATGTGTTGTATTGAGTCGGTGCTACCATTACACTGGAGTCTGGCACTCAATGTGTTGTATTGAGTCAGTACTACACCACCATTACACTGAGTCTGGCAGCATCAATGTGTTGTATTGAGTCAGTACTACACCACCATTACACTGAGTCTGGCAGCATCAATGTGTTGTATTGAGTCAGTACTACACCACCATTACACTGGAGTCTGGCAGCATCAATGTATTGTATTGAGTCAGTACTACCACCATTACACTGAGTCTGGCAGCATCAATGTGTTGTATTGAGTCAGTACTACCATTACACTGGAGTCTGGCAGCATCAATGTGTTGTATTGAGTCAGTACTACCATTACACTGGAGTCTGGCAGCATCAATGTGTTGTAAGGTTGAGTCAGTACTACACCACCATTACACTGGGAGTCTGGCAGCATCAATGTGTTGTATTGAGTCAGTACTACACCACCATTACACTGGAGTCTGGCAGCATCAATGTGTTGTATTGAGTCAGTACCACCATTACACTGGAGTCTGGCAGCATCAATGTGTTGTATTGAGTCAGTACCACCATTACACTGGAGTCTGGCAGCATCAATGTGTTGTATTGAGTCAGTACTACACCACCATTACACTGGAGTCTGGCAGCATCAATGTGTTGTATTGAGTCAGTACTACACCACCATTACACCTGGAGTCTGGCAGCATCAATGTGTTGTATTGAGTCAGTACTACACCACCATTACACTGGAGTCTGGCAGCATCAATGTGTTGTATTGAGTCAGTACTACAACACCATTACACTGGAGTCTGGCAGCATCAATGTGTTGTATTGAGTCAGTACTACACCACCATTACACTGGAGTCTGGCAGCATCAATGTGTTGTATTGAGTCAGTACTACACCACCATTACACTGGAGTCTGGCAGCATCAATGTGTTGTATTGAGTCAGTACTACCATTACACTGGAGTCTGGCAGCATCAATGTGTTGTATTGAGTCAGTACTACCATTACACTGGAGTCTGGCAGCATCAATGTGTTGTATTGAGTCAGTACTACACCACCATTACACTGGAGTCTGGCAGCATCAATGTGTTGTATTGAGTCGGTGCTACCATTACACTGGAGTCTGGCAGCATCAATGTGTTGTATTGAGTCAGTACTACAACACCATTACACTGGAGTCTGGCAGCATCAATGTGTTGTATTGAGTCAGTACTACACCACCATTACACTGAGTCTGCAGCATCAATGTGTTGTATTGAGTCAGTACCACCATTACACTGGAGTCTGGCAGCATCAATGTGTTGTTTTGAGTCAGTACCACCATTACACTGGAGTCTGGCAGCATCAATGTGTTGTATTGAGTCAGTACTACCATTACACTGGAGTCTGGCAGCATCAACGTGTTGTATTGAGTCGGTGCTACCATTACACTGGAGTCTGGCAGCATCAATGTGTTGTATTGAGTCGGTGCTACCATTACACTGGAGTCTGGCAGCATCACTGTGTTGTATTGAGTCAGCACCACCATTACACTGGAGTCTGGCAGCATCAATGTGTTGTATTGAGTCAGTACCACCATTACACTGGAGTCTGGCAGCATCAATGTGTTGTATTGAGTCGGTGCTACCATTACACTGGAGTCTGGCAGCATCAATGTGTTGTATTGAGTCAGTACTACACCACCATTACACTGGAGTCTGGCAGCATCAATGTGTTGTATTGAGTCAGTACTACACCACCATTACACTGGAGTCTGGCAGCATCAATGTGTTGTATTGAGTCAGTACTACACCACCATTACACTGGAGTCTGGCAGCATCAATGTGTTGTATTGAGTCAGTACTACACCACCATTACACTGGAGTCTGGCAGCATCAATGTGTTGTATTGAGTCAGTACTACCATTACACTGGAGTCTGGCAGCATCAATGTGTTGAATTGAGTCAGTACTACCATTACACTGGAGTCTGGCAGCATCAATGTGTTGTATTGAGTCAGTACTACACCACCATTACACTGGAGTCTGGCAGCATCAATGTGTTGTATTGAGTCAGTACTACACCACCATTACACTGGAGTCTGGCAGCATCAATGTGTTGTATTGAGTCAGTACCACCATTACACTGGAGTCTGGCAGCATCAATGTGTTGTATTGAGTCAGTACCACCATTACACTAGAGTCTGGCAGCATCAATGTGTTGTATTGAGTCAGTACTACACCACCATTACACTGGAGTCTGGCAGCATCAATGTGTTGTATTGAGTCAGTACTACACCACCATTACACTGAGTCTGGCAGCATCAATGTGTTGTATTGAGTCAGTACTACACCACCATTACACTGAGTCTGGCAGCATCAATGTGTTGTATTGAGTCAGTACTACACCACCATTACACTGGAGTCTGGCAGCATCAATGTGTTGTATTGAGTCAGTACCACCATTACACTGGAGTCTGGCAGCATCAATGTGTTGTATTGAGTCAGTACCACCATTACACTGGAGTCTGGCAGCATCAATGTGTTGGTTTGAGTCAGTACTACACCACCATTACACTGGAGTCTGGCAGCATCAATGTGTTGTATTGAGTCAGTACTACACCACCATTACACTGAGTCTGGCAGCATCAATGTGTTGTATTGAGTCAGTACTACAACACCATTACATGGAGTCTGGCAGCATCAATGTGTTGTATTGAGTCAGTACTACAACACCATTACACTGGAGTCTGGCAGCATCAATGTGTTGTATTGAGTCAGTACTACCATTACACTGGAGTCTGGCAGCATCAATGTGTTGTATTGAGTCAGTACTACAACACCATTACACTGGAGTCTGGCAGCATCAATGTGTTGTATTTAGTCAGTACTACAACACCATTACACTGGAGTCTGGCAGCATCAATGTGTTGTATTGAGTCAGTACTACCATTACACTGGAGTCTGGCAGCATCATATGTGTTGTATTGAGTCAGTACTACACCACCATTACACTGGAGTCTGGCATCAATGTGTTGTATTGAGTCGGTGCTACCATTACACTGGAGTCTGGCATAATGTGTTGTATTGAGTCAGTACTACAAACACCATTACACTGGAGTCTGGCAGCATCAATGTGTTGTATTGAGTCAGTACTACACCACCATTACACTGGAGTCTGGCAGCATCAATGTGTTGTATTGAGTCAGTACCACCATTACACTGGAGTCTGGCAGCATCAATGTGTTGTCTTCAGTCAGTACCACCATTACACTGGAGTCTGGCAGCATCAATGTGTTGTATTGAGTCAGTACTACCATTACACTGAGTCTGGCAGCATCAGCGTGTTGTATTGAGTCGGTGCTACCATTACACTGGAGTCTGGCAGCATCAATGTGTTGTATTGAGTCAGTGCTACCATTACACTGGAGTCTGGCAGCATCACTGTGTTGTATTGAGTCAGCACCACCATTACACTGGAGTCTGGCAGCATCAATGTGTTGTATTGAGTCAGTACCACCATTACACTGGAGTCTGGCAGCATCAATGTGTTGTATTGAGTCAGTACTACACCACCATTACACTGGAGTCTGGCAGCATCAATGTGTTGTATTGAGTCAGTACTACACCACCATTACACTGGAGTCTGGCAGCATCAATGTGTTGTATTGAGTCAGTACTCACACCACCATTACACTGGAGTCTGGCAGCATCAATGTGTTTTATTGAGTCAGTACTACACCACCATTACACTGGAGTCTGGCAGCATCAATGTGTTGTATTGAGTCAGTACTACCATTACACTCGGGAGTCTGGCAGCATCAATGTGTTGTATTGAGTCAGTACTACCATTACACTGGAGTCTGGCAGCATCAATGTGTTGTATTGAGTCAGTACTACACCACCATTACACTGGAGTCTGGCAGCATCAATGTGTTGTATTGAGTCAGTACCACCATTACACTGGAGTCTGGCAGCATCAATGTGTTGTATTGAGTCAGTACCACCATTACACTGGAGTCTGGCAGCATCAATGTGTTGTATTGAGTCAGTACTACACCACCATTACACTGGAGTCTGGAAGCATCAATGTGTTGTATTGAGTCAGTACTACACCACCATTACACTGGAGTCTGGCAGCATCAATGTGTTGTATTGAGTCAGTACTACACCACCATTACACTGGAGTCTGGCAGCATCAATGTGTTGTATTGAGTCAGTACTACAACACCATTACACTGGAGTCTGGCAGCATCAATGTGTTGTATTGAGTCAGTACTACCATTACACTGGAGTCTGGCAGCATCAATGTGTTGTATTGAGTCAGTACTACAACACCATTACACAGGAGTCTGGCAGCATCAATGTGTTGTATTGAGTCAGTACTACAACACCATTACACTGGAGTCTGGCAGCATCAATGTGTTGTATTGAGTCAGTACTACCATTATACTGGAGTCTGGCAGCATCAATGTGTTGTATTGAGTCAGTACTACACCACCATTACACTGGAGTCTGGCAGCATCAATGTGTTGTATTGAGTCGGTGCTACCATTACACTGGAGTCTGGCAGCATCAATGTGTTGTATTGAGTCAGTACTACAACACCATTACACTGGAGTCTGGCAGCATCAATGTGTTGTATTGAGTCAGTACTACACCACCATTACACTGGAGTCTGGCAGCATCAATGTGTTGTATTGAGTCAGTGCTACCATTACACTGGAGTCTGGCAGCATCAACGTGTTGTATTGAGTCGGTGCTACCATTACACTGGAGTCTGGCAGCATCAATGTGTTGTATTGAGTCAGTACTACCATTACACTGGAGTCTGGCAGCATCAACGTGTTGTATTGAGTCGGTGCTACCATTACACTGGAGTCTGGCAGCATCAACGTGTTGTATTGAGTCGGTGCTACCATTACACTGGAGTCTGGCAGCATCAATGTGTTGTATTGAGTCAGTACTACACCACCATTACACTGGAGTCTGGCAGCATCAATGTGTTGTATTGAGTCAGTACTACCATTACACTGGAGTCTGGCAGCATCAATGTGTTGTATTGAGTCAGTACTACCATTATACTGGAGTCTGGCAGCATCAATGTGTTGTATTGAGTCAGTACTACACCACCATTACACTGGAGTCTGGCAGCATCAATGTGTTGTATTGAGTCAGTACTACACCACCATTACACTGGAGTCTGGCAGCATCAATGTGTTGTATTGAGTCAGTACCACCATTACACTGGAGTCTGGCAGCATCAATGTGTTGTATTGAGTCAGTACCACCATTACACTGGAGTCTGGCAGCATCAATGTGTTGTATTGAGTCAGTACTACACCACCATTACACTGGAGTCTGGCAGCATCAATGTGTTGTATTGAGTCAGTACTACACCACCATTACACTGGAGTCTGGCAGCATCAATGTGTTGTATTGAGTCAGTACTACAACACCATTACACTGGAGTCTGGCAGCATCAATGTGTTGTATTGAGTCAGTACTACAACACCATTACACTGGAGTCTGGCAGCATCAATGTGTTGTATTGAGTCAGTACTACCATTACACTGGAGTCTGGCAGCATCAATGTGTTGTATTGAGTCAGTACTACAACACCATTACACTGGAGTCTGGCAGCATCAATGTGTTGTATTTAGTCAGTACTACAACACCATTACACTGGAGTCTGGCAGCATCAATGTGTTGTATTGAGTCAGTACTACCATTACACTGGAGTCTGGCAGCATCAATGTGTTGTATTGAGTCAGTACTACACCACCATTACACTGGAGTCTGGCAGCATCAATGTGTTGTATTGAGTCGGTGCTACCATTACACTGGAGTCTGGCAGCATCAATGTGTTGTATTGAGTCAGTACTACAACACCATTACACTGGAGTCTGGCAGCATCAATGTGTTGTATTGAGTCAGTACTACACCACCATTACACTGGAGTCTGGCAGCATCAATGTGTTGTATTGAGTCAGTACCACCATTACACTGGAGTCTGGCAGCATCAATGTGTTGTTTTGAGTCAGTACCACCATTACACTGGAGTCTGGCAGCATCAATGTGTTGTATTGAGTCAGTACTACCATTACACTGGAGTCTGGCAGCATCAACGTGTTGTATTGAGTCGGTGCTACCATTACACTGGAGTCTGGCAGCATCAATGTGTTGTATTGAGTCGGTGCTACCATTACACTGGAGTCTGGCAGCATCACTGTGTTGTATTGAGTCAGCACCACCATTACACTGAGTCTGGCAGCATCAATGTGTTGTATTGAGTCAGTACCAGCATTACACTGGAGTCTGGCAGCATCAATGTGTTTGTATTGAGTCGGTGCTACATTACACTGGGTCTGGCAGCATCAATGTGTTGTATTGAGTCAGTACTACACCACCATTACACTGGAGTCTGGCAGCATCAATGTGTTGTATTGAGTCAGTACTACACCACCATTACACTGGAGTCTGGCAGCATCAATGTGTTGTATTGAGTCAGTACTACACCACCATTACACTGGAGTCTGGCAGCATCAATGTGTTGTATTGAGTCAGTACTACACCACCATTACACTGGAGTCTGGCAGCATCAATGTGTTTGTATTGAGTCAGTACTACCATTACACTGGAGTCTGGCAGCATCAATGTGTTGTATTGAGTCAGTACTACCATTACACTGGAGTCTGGCAGCATCAATGTGTTGTATTGAGTCAGTACTACACCACCATTACACTGGAGAGTCTGGCAGCATCAATGTGTTGTATTGAGTCAGTACTACACCACCATTACACTGGAGTCTGGCAGCATCAATGTGTTGTATTGAGTCAGTACCACCATTACACTGGAGTCTGGCAGCATCAATGTGTTGTATTGAGTCAGTACCACCATTACACTGGAGTCTGGCAGCATCAATGTGTTGTATTGAGTCAGTACTACACCACCATTACACTGGAGTCTGGAAGCATCAATGTGTTGTATTGAGTCAGTACTACACCACCATTACACTGGAGTCTGGCAGCATCAATGTGTTGTATTGAGTCAGTACTACACCACCATTACACTGGAGTCTGGCAGCATCAATGTGTTGTATTGAGTCATCTACAACACCATTACACTGGAGTCTGGCAGCATCAATGTGTTGTATTGAGTCAGTACTACCATTACACTGGAGTCTGGCAGCATCAATGTGTTGTATTGAGTCAGTACTACATACATTACACAGGAGTCTGGCAGCATCAATGTGTTGTATTGAGTCAGTACTACAACACCATTACACTGGAGTCTGGCAGCATCAATGTGTTGTATTGAGTCATACTACCATTACACTGGAGTCTGGCAGCATCAATGTGTTGTATTGAGTCAGTACTACACCACCATTACCACTGGAGTCTGGCAGCATCAATGTGTTGTATTGAGTCGGTGCTACATTACACTGGAGTCTGGCACATCAATGTGTTGTATTGAGTCAGTACTACAACACCATTACACTGAGTCTGGCAGCATCAATGTGTTTGTATTGAGTCAGTACTACACCACCATTACACTGGAGTCTGGCAGCATCAATGTGTTGTATTGAGTCAGTACCACCATTACACTGGAGTCTGGCAGCATCAATGTGTTGTATTGGAGTCAGTACCACCATTACACTGGAGTCTGGCATCAATGTGTTGTATTGAGTCAGTACTACACCACCATTACACTGGAGTCTGGCAGCATCAATGTGTTGTATTAGTCAGTACTACACCACCATTACACTGGAGTCTGGCAGCATCAATGTGTTGTATTGAGTCAGTACTACACCACCATTACACTGGAGTCTGGCAGCATCAATGTGTTGTATTGAGTCAGTACTACAACACCACATTACACTGGAGTCTGCATCATCAATGTGTTGTATTGAGTCAGTACTACCATTACACTGGAGTCTGGCAGCATCAATGTGTTGTATTGAGTCAGTACTACAACACCATTACACTGGAGTCTGGCAGCATCAATGTGTTGTATTGAGTCAGTACTACAACACCATTACACTGGAGTCTGGCAGCATCAATGTGTTGTATTGAGTCAGTACTACCATTACACTGGAGTCTGGCAGCATCAATGTGTTGTATTGAGTCAGTACTACACCACCATTACACTGGAGTCTGGCAGCATCAATGTGTTGTATTGAGTCGGTGCTACCATTACACTGGAGTCTGGCAGCATCAATGTGTTGTATTGAGTCAGTACTACAACACCATTACACTGGAGTCTGGCAGCATCAATGTGTTGTATTGAGTCAGTACTACACCACCATTACACTGGAGTCTGGCAGCATCAATGTGTTGTATTGAGTCGGTGCTACCATTACACTGGAGTCTGGCAGCATCAATGTGTTGTATTGAGTCAGTACTACCATTACACTGGCGTCTGGCAGCATCAACGTGTTGTATTGAGTCAGTGCTACCATTACACTGGAGTCTGGCAGCATCAACGTGTTGTATTGAGTCGGTGCTACCATTACACTGGAGTCTGGCAGCATCAATGTGTTGTATTGAGTCAGTACTACCATTACACTGGAGTCTGGCAGCATCAACGTGTTGTGTTGAGTCGGTGCTACCATTACGAACTGAGTCTGTGCATCAACGTGTTGTATTGAGTCTGTGCTACCATTACACTGGAGTCTGGCAGCATCAACGTGTTGTATTAGTCGGTGCTACCATTACACTGGAGTCTGGCAGCATCAATGTGTTGTATTGAGTCAGTACTCTACCATTACACTGAGTCTGGCTGCATCAATGTGTTGTATTGAGTCAGTACTACACCACCATTACACTGGAGTCTGGCAGCATCAATGTGTTGTATTGAGTCAGTACTACAACACCATTACACTGAGTCAGGCACACGTCAATGTGTTGTATTGAGTCAGTACTACACCACCCATTACACTGGAGGCTGGCAGCATCAATGTGTTGTATTGAGTCAGTACTACACCACCATTACACTGGAGTCTGGCAGCATCAATGTGTTGTATTGAGTCAGTACTACCATTACACTGGAGTCTGGCAGCATCAATGTGTTGTATTGAGTCAGTACTACACCACCATACACTAGTCTGGCAGCATCAATGTGTTGTATTGAGTCAGTACTACCATTACACTGTGAGTCTGGCAGCATCAATGTGTTGTATTGAGTCGGTACTACACCACCATTACACTGGAGTCTGGCAGCATCAATGTGTTGTATTGAGTCAGTACTACCAATTACACTGAAGTCTGGCAGCATCAATGTGTTGTGTTGAGTCAGTGCTACCATTACACTGGAGTCTGCTAGCATCAATGTGTTGTATTGGTCGGTGCTACCATTACACTGGAGTCTGGCAGCATCAATGTGTTGTATTGAGTCAGTACTTCACCACCATTACACTGGAGTCTCAGCAGCATCAATGTGTTGTATTGAGTCAGTACTACACCACCATTACACTGAGTCTGCAGCATCAATGTGTTGTATTGAGTCCAGTACCACCATTACACTGAGTCTGGCAGCATCAATGTGTTTGTATTGAGTCAGTACCACCATTACACTGGAGTCTGGCAGCTGAGGAGAAACGTTAATAAGACCAGAACCTCTTCAACAGCTGTCAACATTTTACATTTTAGTCATTTAGCAGACACTCTCATCCAGGCACTTACAGAAATTGTTAATTGTGCCTTGCTCAGGCACATCACAATTTCTCCCTTCCTGGAGTTAAACCAGCACCTTTCTTATTGCACACCTCTTAACCACTAAGCTACCTGCACTTCATATCCCACGAAGCGAGAGGTCTTCTTACAGAAACAAAATCATTTCTAACCGTCCATCCCAATATGATAACTAACAGTACCACCCCCCCCCCCGGTGTCTAATCATTGATATTTACACTATAAGTCATGTTACATTGCAATTTCAGTCCCAGAGCGTCCTCTGATAGGGACTTTGTGGTGCTTGCATGTTGTAACCTGACATATCTCCCTGTCTCTGTCTTTCCCACCTTTTTCCAGAAGCAGTGTGTCCCCACCAGCCTTGTTCTGCCCATCTTCATTATCTCCTTTTTTTGTTTTTTTACATAACTAAGGCAGAATGAGAGGTAAGGAAGAGGATGATTTACTCCGATACTTGGTATTGGGCAAACAATCGTCTCTGGCCTGAAACAAAATGTCTTTAGCAAGAGAGAACACCGTGTTGAAAAATGTTGTGTTTAAAAAAGGCAACTCTAAACGTCAGAGAGAGCTATACTAATCTTCCTTGTGATGTTTGTGTGTGTGTGTGTGTGTGTGTGTGTGTGTGTGTTGTGATACTGATACTTCACCCCGTCATGGCTCCACACACCGCCAGAAATTCAATGATCCTCTTTCTTTATGCCAATTGTGATGAAATGTTTTCTCATGTCATGTATTACTGCCATTAGACTAGCTTGTAGTTCCTGAATAAAAAAGTGTGCTTTTGTTACGAAAGAGAAAAATGGATTCTTTTTCTCGTTTGTTTGTTCACATGGTGTATCTTTTTTTTTTTTTTCTCGTGGTGTGTGTATGTGTGTGTGTGATGTGTGTGTGTGTGTGTGTGTATGTGTGTGTGCGCGTGTGTTCATTTGCGTTTGCGTGTGTGTGTGTCTAGACAGGGTCATTGCTCTGACTCTAAGCATACTCAAGAAGCCCTCACACACGCACACACACACACACACACCACGCTCCCACACACACACACACACCTGCCCTCCCTCCACATACACAACACCTCACACACACACACCATCACACACACACACACACACACCTCACACACACACACACACACACACACACCGCAGGGAGCAGGGAGCGAGTCAGAGCCAGGTAAAGGTCTCCATTACACCCTGTGAATTCAATCTCCTGAATATGGTGATAACCTCCCATGGTCCCATGCTTCCAAAGCAGGTCGTCATCCCCTCCACTGGAACTATACCAGTGAGTGGTTCGCCCACACTAAGGTAAGGGCGGAGAGGGAGACGGGGAGTCTTCCATCACTCTTGTTGTGTTGAAAAGGTGGAGAGGGGGGGGAGGGGGGGGGGGGGGGGGAGGGAGGGGGGAGGGGGGGGGAGGGGGAGAGGGGGAGGGGGGGGGGGGGGGTGTGGCTCTCTCTTCTACTGACCAACACAACGAAAGCACATCGAACTTGGGTTGGGGTCAAAGCAGAATCAGAATACCATTGCACTCTTGCCCACTAACGCCTGCAATTCCCCAAGATGTGGGTAATCTCCTCAACCGGATAACATGTGGTACTGGGGACTTCATCTGCGCTCTCCCTGAATTTTTTAAACTAATAATAAATCAGTTTAGACAATTCATTTTCCAATTGATCAATTCGAATGGATTATTGGAATTATTCGTCTTTCCTCGTTCTAGTCTCTCTCTCTCTCAAACAGAGACCAACCCAGATTATGAAGGAGACGGATTATGTCCCATTACAGCTGGGACCTCTACACCCAAATTACCTATCATCTCTCCCTCCCTCTCCCTCCCTCCTCCCCTCCCTCTCCCCCTCCCTCTCTCTTTCCTGTCTCTCATCCTGTACCCTCTCTCTCTCACCCTCCTCCCACCCTCCCTTTCTCTCCCCTCCCATCCTCCCCATCTCTCTCCCCTCCTCTCTCTCCCTATCTCTCCTCTCAACTCTCTCCCTCTCCCATCTCTCTCTCCCCTCCCTCCCTCCCCATCTCACTCTCCCTCTCTCTCCCCTCCCTCTCTCCCCCCTCTCTCCATCTCTCTCTCCCCTCCCCTCCCTCTCTCTCCCATCTCACTCTCCCTCTCTCTCCCTCCCTCTCTCCCCCTCCTCTACCTCCCTCCCTCCCCCTCTCTCTCCCTCTCTCTCTCCCCCTCTCTACCTCTCTCCCTCCTCTCTCCTCCCTCTCTCTCCCCATCTCCCTCTCCCTCTCTTCCCTCCCTCGCTCCCTCTCTCCTACCCTCTCCCCATCTCTCTCTCCCCTCCCTCTCTCCCCTCTCTCTCCCCTCCCTCTCTCCCCTCTCTCTCTCCCCTCCCTCTCTCCCTCTCTCTCCCCTCCCTCTCTCCTCCTTCTCTTTCACCCCGCTCCTCCCTCACGGTTTGTTCTTTTGATGTTCTTTAAATGAGCTTTCCAACTCCACTTCTTCTCTCCTCTCCATAATTCAATTTTTACAAGGCCATTACCATCCCCGCTGTAATGTGGAGGTTAAATATATCAGACTTTGGGGAGATTAGTGCTGCGAATAATCAACTAATTCTCCTGGATGAGGATGAGAGAGAGGCCGATGGCTGATAGTACTCTGTCTGCAGCTACTGACCTCTCTCAAGCGGCACCTATTCCCTATGTAGTGCACTACTTTTGATGAGTACTATTGCACTGCATAGGGAATGGTGCACTGGGACTCAGCGTAGCAGTGTGAGAGAGAGAGAGAGAGGGTGGATGCTCGGTTCAGCCCAGCCTGACAAATGAAATTAAACATATTTAAACACTGTTTCACGATATTGGCCACCAGATTGCCGGGGACGACATCTCATTTCCACGGTACCTCACTGTCGGGTGGCGTTAGGGGCGAGTTTAACGCCATTAGGGGATGCTGACAGGCCGGGCAGCGGTGACATAGTGACATAACGCTACTGGCTAATGTAGCGGCTATAAGTCGCGAACACACACACACACCAGGGTAATGTGACAGCTATAAATCCTGGACTACATCAATCACAGGGGCGAGAAGGGAACTGTAAGGCAAGGACGAGCGAGCAAGCGACGCTGAGACACAGTGAAGTCACACAAACATATTGAAAAATCATACGCGGGAGAATGGCCCCACTGTGTCTGTGTAATAAATCCCCTGGTTTACAGTCATCTCTGGGAGAATGGCCCACTGTGTCTGGGTAATAAATCCCTGGTTTACAGTCATCTCTGGGAGAATGGCCCACTGTGTCTGGGTAATAGCATCTCCTGGTTTACAGTCATCTCTGGGAGAATGGCCCAATGTGTCTGGGTAATAAATCCCTGGTTTACAGTCATCTCTGGGAGAATGGCCCACTGTGTCTGGGTAATAAATCTCCTGGTTTACAGTCATCTCTGGGAGAATGGCCCACTGTGTCTGGGTAATAAATCTCCTGGTTTACAGTCATCTCTGGGAGAATGGCCCACTGTGTCTGGATAATAAATCCCTGGTTTACAGTCATCTCTGGGAGAATGGCCCACTGTGTCTGGGTAATAAATCCCTGGTTTACAGTCATCTCTGGGAGAATGGCCCACTGAGTCTGGGTAATAAATCCCTGGTTTACAGTCATCTCTGGGAGAATGGCCCACTGTGTCTGGGTAATAAATCTCCTGGTTTACAGTCATCTCTGGGAGAATGGCCCACTGTGTCTCGGTAATAAATCCCCTGGTTTACAGTCATCTCTGGGAGAATGGCCCACTTGTCTGGGTAATAAATCCCTGGTTTACAGTCATCTCTGGGAGAATGGCCCACTGTGTCTGGGTAATAAATCTCCTGGTTTACAGTCATCTCTGGGAGAATGGCCCACTGTGTCTGGGTAATACATCTCCTGGTTTACAGTCATCTCTGGGAGAATGGCCCACTGTGTCTGGGTAATAAATCCCCTGGTTTACAGTCATCTCTGGGAGAATGGCCCCACTGTGTCTGGGTAATAAATCCCCTGGTTTACAGTCATCTCTGGGAGAATGGCCCACTGTGTCTGGGTAATAAATCCCCTGGTTTACAGTCATCTCTGGGGGAATGGCCCACTGTGTCTGGGTAATAAATCCCCTGGTTTACAGTCATCTCTGGGAGAATGGCCCACTGTGTCTGGGTAATAAATCTCCTGGTTTACAGTCATCTCTGGGAGAATGGCCCATTGTGTCTGGGTAATAATCCCTGGTTTACAGTCATCTCTGGGAATGGCCCACTGTGTCTGGGTAATAAATCCCCTGGTTTACAGTCATCTCTGGGAGAATGGCCCACTGTGTCTGGGTAATAAATCCCCTGGTTTACAGTAATCTCTGGGAGAATGGCCCACTGTGTCTGGGTAATAAATCTCCTGGTTTACAGTCATCTCTGGGAGAATGGCCCAATGTGTCTGGGTAATAAATCCCCTGGTTTACAGTCATCTCTGGGAGAATGGCCCACTGTGTCTGGGTAATAAATCTCCTGGTTTACAGTCATCTCTGGGAGAATGGCCCACTGTGTCTGGGTAATAAATCTCTGGTTTACAGTCATCTCTGGGAGAATGGCCCACTGTGTCTGGGTAATAAATCCCCTGGTTTACAGTCATCTCTGGGAGAATGGCCCACTGTGTCTGGGTAATAAATCCCCTGGTTTACAGTCATCTCTGGGAGAATGGCCCACTGAGTCTGGGTAATAAATCCCCTGGTTTACAGTCATCTCTGGGAGAATGGCCCACTGTGTCTGGGTAATAAATCTCCTGGTTTACAGTCATCTCTGGGAGAATGGCCCACTGTGTCTGGGTAATAAATCCCCTGGTTTACAGTCATCTCTGGGAGAATGGCCCACTGTGTCTGGGTAATAAATCCCCTGGTTTACAGTCATCTCTGGGAGAATGGCCCACTGTGTCTGGGTAATAAATCTCCTGGTTTACAGTCATCTCTGGGGAGAATGGCCCACTGTGTCTGGGTAATACATCTCCTGGTTTACAGTCATCTCTGGGAGAATGGCCCACTGTGTCTGGGTAATAAATCCCCTGGTTTACAGTCATCTCTGGGAGAATGGCCCCACTGTGTCTGGGTAATAAATCCCCTGGTTTACAGTCATCTCTGGGAGAATGGCCCACTGTGTCTGGGGTAATAAATCCCTGGTTTACAGTCATCTCTGGGGGAATGGCCCACTGTGTCTGGGTAATAAATCCCCTGGTTTACAGTCATCTCTGGGAGAATGGCCCACTGTGTCTGGGTAATAAATCTCCTGGTTGACAGTCATCTCTGGGAGAATGGCCCACTGTGTCTGGGTAATAAATCCCTGGTTTACAGTCATCTCTGGGAGAATGGCCTACTGTGTCTGGGTAATAAATCCCCTGGTTTACAGTCATCTCTGGGAGAATGGCCCACTGTGTCTGGGTAATAAATCCCCTGGTTTACAGTCATCTCTGGGAGAATGGCCCACTGTGTCTGGGTAATAAATCTCCTGGTTTACAGTCATCTCTGGGAGAATGGCCCACTGTGTCTGGGTAATAAATCCCCTGGTTTACAGTCATCTCTGGGAGAATGGCCCACTGAGTCTGGGTAATAAATCCCCTGGTTTACAGTCATCTCTGGGAGAATTGCCCACTGTGTCTGGGTAATAAATCCCCTGGTTTACAGTCATCTCTGGGAGAATGGCCCACTGTGTCTGGGTAATAAATCTCCTGGTTTACAGTCATCTCTGGGAGAATGGCCCACTGTGTCTGGGTAATACATCTCCTTGCTTTACAGTCATCTCTGGGAGAATGGCCCACTGTGTCTGGGTAATAAATCCCCTGGTTTACAGTCATCTCTGGGAGAATGGCCCCACTGTGTCTGAGTAATAAATCCCTGGTTTACAGTCATCTCTGGGAGAATGGCCCACTTTGTCTGGGTAATAAATCCCCTGGTTTACAGTCATCTCTGGGGAATGGCCCACTGTGTCTGGGTATTAAATCCCTGGTTTACAGTCATCTCTGGGAGAATGGCCCACTGTGTCTGGGTAATAAATTCCCTGGTTTACAGTCATCTCTGGGAGAATGGCCCACTGTGTCTGGGTAATAAATCCCCTGGTTTACAGTCATCTCTGGGAGAATGGCCCACTGTGTCTGGGTAATAAATCCCCTGGTTTACAGTCATCTCTGGGAGAATGGCCCACTGTGTCTGGGTAATAAATCTCCTGGTTTACAGTCATCTCTGGGAGAATGGCCCACTGTGTCTGGGTAATAAATCTCCTGGTTTACAGTCATCTCTGGGAGAATGGCCCCACTGTGTCTGGGTAATAAATCTCCTGGTTTACAGTCATCTCTGGGAGAATGGCCCCACTGTGTCTGGGTAATAAATCTCCTGGTTTACAGTCATCTCTGGGAGAATGGCCCACTGTGTCTGGGTAATAAATCTCCTGGTTTACAGTCATCTCTGGGAGAATGGCCCACTGTGTCTGGGTAATAAATCCCCTGGTTTACAGTCATCTCTGGGAGAATGGCCCACTGTGTCTGGGTAATAAATCTCCTGGTTTACAGTCATCTCTGGGAGAATGGCCCACTGTGTCTGGGTAATAAATCCCTGGTTTACAGTCATCTCTGGGAGAATGGCCCACTGTGTCTGGGTAATAAATCCCTGGTTTACAGTCATCTCTGGGAGAATGGCCCACTGTGTCTGGGTAATAAATCCCCTGGTTTACAGTCATCTCTGGGAGAATGGCCCACTGTGTCTGGGTAATAAATCTCCTGGTTTACAGTCATCTCTGGGAGAATGGCCCACTGTGTCTGGGGTAATAAATCCCTGGTTTACAGTCATCTCTGGGAGAATGGCCCACTGTGTCTGGGTAATAAATCCCTGGTTTACAGTCATCTCTGGGAGAATGGCCCACTGTGTCTGGGTAATAAATCCCCTGGTTTACAGTCATCTCTGGGAGAATGGCCCACTGTGTCTGGGTAATAAATCTCCTGGTTTACAGTCATCTCTGGGAGAATGGCCCACTGTGTCTGGGTAATAAATCCCCTGGTTTACAGTCATCTCTGGGAGAATGGCCCATTGTGTCTGGGTAATAAATCCCCTGGTTTACAGTCATCTCTGGGAGAATGGCCCACTGTGTCTGGGTTATAAATCCCCTGGTTTACAGTCATCTCTGGGAGAATGGCCGACTGTGTATGGGTAATAAATCCCCTGGTTTACAGTCATCTCTGGGAGAATGGCCCACTGTGTCTGGGTAATAAATCCCCTGGTTTACAGTCATCTCTGGGAGAATGGCCCACTGTGTCTGGGTAATAAATCCCCTGGTTTACAGTCATCTCTGGGAGAATGGCCCACTGTGTCTGGGTAATAAATCTCCTGGTTTACAGTCATATCTGGGAGAATGGCCCACTGTGTCTGGGTAATACATCTCCTGGTTTACAGTCATCTCTGGGAGAATGGCCCCACTGTGTCTGGGTAATAAATCCCCTGGTTTACAGTCATCTCTGGGAGAATGGCCCACTGTGTCTGGGTAATACATCTCCTGGTTTACAGTCATCTCTGGGAGAATGGCCCACTGTGTCTGGGTAATAAATCCCCTGGTTTACAGTCATCTCTGGGAGAATGACCCCACTAGAGTCGGGGTAATAAATCTCCTGGTTTACAGTCATCTCTGGGAGAATGGCCCACTGTGTCTGGGTAATAAATCTCCTGGTTTACAGTCATCTCTGGGAAAATGGCCCACTGTGTCTGGGTAATAAATCTCTGGTTTGCAGTCATCTCTGGGAGAATGGCCCACTGTGTCTGGGTAATAAATCTCCTGGTTTACAGTCATCTCTGGGAAAATGGCCCACTGTGTCTGGGTAATAAATCCCCTGGTTTACAGTCATCTCTGGGAGAATGGCCCACTGTGTCTGGGTAATAAATCTCCTGGTTTGCAGTCATCTCTGGGAGAATGGCCCACTGTGTCTGGGTAATAAATCTCCTGGTTTACAGTCATCTCTGGGAAAATGGCCCCACTAGAGTCAATAAGTCTGCGTCCCAAATAACACCCTATTCCCTTTACAGTGCACTACTTTAGACCAGGACCTATAGGGATGACCAGGGCTCATAATGATGCAGACTGATAAATGGTTACCATGTCGATGGTGAGGGAGAGAACGAGGCCAAAAGGATGTGTCCCAAACAGCACGCTATTCTTTATATAGGGCACTAATTCTAACTAGAGCCCTATGGACCCTGCTCTAAAGTAGTGCACTTCTGTATATAAGGAATAGGGTGCTGTTTGGGATGCAGGCAAAAGAGTTAGCCGGGCTGCCTGCTGCTTAACCACTGAATGAGATCATTAGAGTAGAGGGGACAAGAATGAACATTCAGGGTAACGTTACAAAATGATGGATTGATACATTAGGTTTTTAATACCCTGTAAAAACGAGGCAAGGGGCCCTTCTTAAGCCAAGGGGCCCCACAAGTATTTTGGCACACAGGGGTAAAGTTCCCCAGACAAATTACAATAGGCACTGAACTCTCTCTCCAACTCCAATATCAAGTCCCATGCCCCGAACCCAATACTACAGCTGAAGGCTAGACAGTGGAGAGGGGGAGAGACAGAGGAGAGGGGGAGACAGAGGAGAGGGAGACAGAGGGAGAAGGGGAGACAGAGGAGAGGGGAGACAGAGGAGAGGGTGGAGACAGAGGAGAGGGGGAGACAGAGGAGAGGGGAGACAGAGGAGAGGGAGACAGTGGAGAGGGGAGACAGAGGAGAGGGAGACAGTGGAGAGGGAGACAGAGGAGAGGGACAAAGGAGAGGGAGACAAAGGAGAGGGACAGAGGGAGAGGAGAGACAGAGGAGAGGGAGACAGAGGAGAGGGGAGACAGAGGAGAGGGAGACAGAGGAGAGGGGGAGAAAGGGGAGAGGGGAAGACAGTGGAGAGGGGGAGACAGAGGAGAGGGAGCAGAGGAGAGGGGGAGACAGAGGAGAGGGAGACAGAGGAGGGGAGACAGAGGAGAGGGGAGAGAGAGAGGAGGAGGAGACAGAGGGAGAGGGAGACAGAGGGAGAGGGGGACAGAGGAGAAGGGGAGACAGAGGAGAAGGGAGACAGAGGGAGAGGGGGAGAGCAGAGGAGAGGGGAGAGAGAGGAGAGGGCGGTTGTATTAGTCTCATATTAGGGAGCTGTCCCTCGCTGCATTAGACCAGTAAAACAGGACAGAATTACAGGCACCACAGGACGAAACACAGCAAATATTAGGTTACTGTAACTGACCAGCTACGGCATCTCCATTTTCTCTCTCTCTAATTATAACAGATGTATTACAAGGGGATTTGGGTGAAACAATTTACACTTAATGTAGAAGTCACGAGGTGTGGAGGAGAGGGATAGAGAGTGGAGGTGAGGGATAGAGGAGTGGAGGTGAGGAGGTGTGGAGGGAGGAGGGATAGAGGAGTGGAGGTAAGGGAGGTGTGGAGGAGAGGGATAGAGGAGTGGAGGTGAGGGGATAGAGGTGGAGGTGAGGTGTGGAGGAGAGGATAGAGGTGGAGTGAGAGGAGTGGAGGAGAGGATAGAGAGTGGAGGTGATGGATAGAGGAGTGGAGGTGATGGATGAGGTGGAGGGAGGAGGTGTGGAGGAGAGGGATAGAGGAGTGGAGGTGAGGGATGAGGAGTGGAGGTGATGGATAGAGGGTGGAGGTGAGGGGATAGAGGATGGAGGTGAGGTGAGGGATGGAGGAGTGGAGGTGAGGAGGTGTGGAGGAGAGGGATAGAGGTGGAGGTGAGGGATAGAGGAGTGGAGGTGATGGATGGAGGAGTGGAGGTGAGGGATGGAGGAGTGGAGGAGAGGGATAGAGGAGTGGAGGAGAGGGATAGAGGATGGAGGTGAGGGATAGAGGGGGTGGAGGAGAGGAGATGGAGTGGAGGTGGATAGATTTGGATATAGATGTATTAATAATACATACTTTAATTAAGTGACTGGGGATGCATGGAGCGGAAGCTAGAACAAAGGAGGACTAGGAGACAGGAGGAAGAGGAGAGAGAGAGAGACAGGTTGAGAGGAGAGAAGGAGAGAGAGAGAGAGAGAGAGAGAGAGACAGAGAGAGAGAGAGAGAGAGAGAGAGAGGGAGACAGGTTGAGAGGGAGAGAGAGTTGGAGAGGGAGCAGGTTGAGAGGGAGGGAGAGTTGGAGAGGGAGCAGGTCTGGGGTTCTCATTACATTTTGTCAGTTGGTGATTGTCAAGTTAATTAACATAAACAATTTAGCATCTCCTGCTTCCCTACAGCCTACAAGCCACTGATGCAGACCTTTGGAACATCTACATTTAAAAAAAGTTGAATAAATCCATTTGTGCTGACCCAATGGGTCTCCCTGATAGCGGCCCTACGACAGAGCCAGTGTTTTAACCATTTATAATATATAGAGACTGTGTTTTAACAATTTATATAATAGAGACTGTTTTAACCATCTATATTATATAGTGTGATGTCACGAGAGGCTGTGTCCTGGAGGGACGTTACATCCCCCTGAGGTGGCTGCAAACCCAGACAGCTATGGCTCCATCTGCTGGTATAGTGGGAACTCCACCCCTCTATGGCCAATCTTCCCACGCACCTGAAACAAATGAGGGCTGATGAGCTGAAGGTTTGGGGAAGGGAAGAGACACACGGAGGAGTGTGTGGGGGGTGAAGAGACACAGTCTCCAACCTGGGCTCTCTGGAGGACAAGAGTGCTGCACCATCCACTTCCATGAGGAATATAAGGATTTGGATACTTACCTTTGGGAAATACTCACCTTTGGATATATGCACCTGTGGAAATCGTGTGGGACATTTGGAAGGACGTTTTGCTGGGTTGGCCACCTAGCTGCAACGTGGAAGACAGTAAGACTGGGGAAAAGTTATTTGAGCGAGGGAGAGTTATGATTTTGGATGTGGAAGAGACATCCCTGAACTGTTAACCCTTAAGAGCCACCAGAGAACAGTATTGTGTTATACTTTCGTTAGTTTCCCAAGACCTTTGGATAAAATCCTTGTTTGGTTGAACCTGGTCTCCTTGCACTACTTGAGCAATCCCGCTGAAAGCTGTGTAGCCTCGCGTGGCGTCACAGATGGTGGAGAATACGGCACGCTCTGCGTTAATAGTGCATGTCAGAGGAGATACCGAGGTTTGATCACCCAGTTTTCCAAGTTGGCCGTAGTCTCCCATCGACTGAAATGGAGGACATATTGAAAGCCCTTGTTGCTGGCCACCGCCCAGATGCAAGCAAACGTGGCTCTCTTGGAGGAGCAGCCAACCTTCTGAAGGCAGAGGAATTGCAGTTGCAGAGACAGAGGTTGTCCAAAATACCCGCCCAATAAAGGCAAGTGACTTTATATCTAAGATGGGAGCTACCGATGACATTGAGGCATACCTGCATGCATTTGAGGCCACGGCCACTAGGAAGCCTGGCCCAAGCAACAGTGGGTTGGTCTGTTAGCCCCCTTTCTAACCGGGAATCGCTGAATGCTGTCCAGGACCTGGGCCCTGACCGGTTACTGACTATGATGCCCTGAAGTCTGAGATCCTCAGCAGATATGGACTCACAAAGTTTGGTATGGCCCAGCGCTTTCACAGCTGGACCTTCCAACCAGACCAACCTCCTCGGGCGCAGATGCATGAACTTGTCCGAATCGCAAGAAATGGCTGGATCCGCAGAGAATACACAGCGGCGGTGGTGGAGCCGTTGTGGTGGATCGTTACCTACGCGCCCTGCCTTATGAGGCAAAACGGGTCATCAGTCAACAGGCCTTGACCACGGCTGATCTGACCGTGGAAGCTGTGGAAAAGTACCAGGCCACAGCGGAGATGCTGAATGCTTCCCGAAAGACCCCAGGAGTGTGGCCCCACCACAAATGGGAAGAACCCGTCCAAAGGACCCCCAAGGTCTCGAACCCAGCCACGTCAGGACTTATCCCGGCTCAGGGGGGAAACCGGCGGGTCAAGAAGAGTACACCAGGAGGGAAACCTTCGACAGTGTTACCGGTGTGGGGAGATGGGACATATCTCCTGGCAGTGTGAAACCAGCCGAGAACCTATGCCCACTGCGGAGTCCTCCAGCTCAGCACCCACACACCGTTTTCCTCGCTCTTGGAAGTCGTAGATCGGCGGCCCCGATCGACCCCCCACCTGCCCGGTAACTGTGAATCACCATGATGTGGAGGCCTTACTGGATTCTGGTAGCCGGGCCACCCTGGTGCGTAAGGATTTGGTGGGCCCAACGTGTCCTGACCCGGGGAAAGTCCTCCCAGTTTCCTGTGTCCATGGGGACACCAGAGAATACCCCATTACTGAACTTACAATGACCGCACACGGGGAACCATACACGCGACGGCGGGGGTGGTTGATTCCCTCCCCGTCCCTGTCCTAATTGGACGAGACTGCCCAGCCTTTTACCCACTCTGGAGAGAGTCTCAGGAGAGGATAACCCAGTACCTCGGAAAGCGGAGAGGCAAGACTCATCCTGGGAAGGCTCCGGTGCAATCCTCGAGTTACTCACTCCCGCCCGGGCTCTGATAGGGATGGCAGGTGCCCAGACCGACACAGAGACGGAGCTACAGAATCTGGACAAAGAACTGTCTGGTCTGAAGGGGACCGCTGAGAGGTATCGTTTGTTAAAGCAACAGTTAAGACATGAAGACAGAAGAGTTAGATATCCTCCAGGCTAAACTCCAACAGAGCTCCTTCCCTAAGCAACAGGAGGAGCTGGAGAGGCTGCGCAGGACCACCGAGGAGTGTGAGGAGACCCTGCGCAGTAGTAAGGAGGTCCGAAGAAGAGCAGAGGGAGAAGTACAAGGTGTTGGAGAACAAGATGAAGAATGCGGAGGCAGAGGGAGAAGGAACTGAAAGCGGCTCAACAGAAGCTAAACTCTGCTAAAACCAAGGCTGATCGTTCAGTAAGAAACTCAAGGAGAGACAACAGGAGGCTGAGTCCCTGGTCCTAGAGTTGGAGGAGTTGAAGAGAGAGCAGTCTGGCAAGCACCACGGCAATGCGGCCCTCTCCCGGCGTGATGCCTTCTTCGCTGCCTTTACCCGGCCGAGCGTCGGTCCCGAGGAGGGGATGTGTGATGTCACGAGAGGCTGTGTCCTGGAGGGACGCATCCCCCGAGGTGGCTCAAACCCAGACAGCTATGGCTCCATCTGCTGGTATGGTGGGAACTCCACCCCTCTATGGCCAATCTTCCCCACGCAGCTGAAACAAATGAGGGCTGATGAGCTGAAGGTTTGGGGAAGGGAAGAGACACACGGAGGGAGTGTGTGGGGGGTGAAGAGACAGCAGTCTCCAACCTGGGCTCTCTGGAGGACAAGAGTGCTGCACGTCCACTTCCATGAGAATATAAGGATTTGGAGATACTTACCTTTGGGAAATACTCACCTTTGGATATATGCACCTGTGAAATACGTGTGGACATTTGGAAGGACGTTTTGCTGGGTTGGCCACTAGCTGCAACGTGGAAGACAGTAAGACTGGGGAGTTATTTGAGCGAGGAGAGTTATGATTTTGGATGTGGAAGAGACATCCTGAACTGTTAACCCTTAGAGCCACCAGAGAACAGTATTGTGTTATACTTTCGTTAGTTTCCCAAGACCTTTAATAAAATCCTTGTTTTAGGCTGAACCTGGTCTCCTTGCACTACTTGAGCAATCCCGCTGAAAGCTGTTAGCCTCGCGTGACGTCTAGTGTCACACTCTGGCTCCAGGACTGTGTTTGAGCCGGTGTATTTCATTTGGTGGTGTTGGTTGGGTGAGTTTCATTTTGTTGGTGTTTAAGTGGTGATTGGTCAATGACTCCCAATCGGAGGTAGCGAGTGTCAGCTTCGCTCGTTATCTCTGATTGGGAACCAGTATATATACTGTTGTGTTTCACTGTTTGTTTGTGGGTTTTTGTTCCAGTGTTCCATGTTTCTGTCAGTGTTACAGAGGACTTCACTATCGTCATTTGTTGTTTTTTCGTGGTTGCTTTATGAAATAAAGTCGTTATATTCACTCCACGCTACGTGTCCGCTTTCCTCAGACGATCGTACAGAAAAACCCACCAAAAAAGGACCAAGCAAGCGTGTCAAGCGGCAACAGGATCCACCTACAGGATTTATATCCACCACAAAGGATTCATGGACATGGGAGGAGAGTACTGGATGGTAAGGGTCCTTGGGCACAACCGGAGTCTCGCCTCCCTCGTGAAGAGCTGGAGGCAGCTAAAGCCGGGGGCAGGAGGCAGCACGGAGGCAAGGCTGGACCGGGGTACTACCCTTTTTGGGGGACATGGCTTGACGCCTGGGCAGCAGGAGGCTGCCAACAGAGATGTGGAGAGAGGCTATGTCGGATTACGGAGCCATTGGCGAGTAGAGGAGGGAAGTTGTTGTCGGCGGCTTGAGAGACTGAAGTGTTTACCAGTCCGTCCGGCCCGTTCCTGATCCCCAGTTAAGGCCAGTGGTGTGTGTTCCCGTGCGGACTCCTGTTCCTGCTCCACGCTCGTATCCCACGGGTGCGTCACCAGCCCAGCCCGGCCTGTTCCTTCAGAGCCGTCCCCAGCCGCACTGTTCCGAAAGAATCATACAGCCTGCTATGGAATCAGCAGGAGCCGCTTCGCAGCCTATGCTGGACTGGAGGCTCTGGGTTCGTGACGGCAGGAGGCGGCTCATGCGGATGGGAGCCGCCCTGCTGGAGGTGATGACTGCAATCGAGGTGGTCCCTCCCGCTAGCCGCCCGGCCAGCACCACCAGCCAGCCATGAGCAGCCGATCCGTCAGCCAGCCGCGAGCAGCCGACCGTCAGCCAGCCGCGGAAGCAGCCGACCGTCAGCCAGCCGCAGGCAGCGATCCGTCAGCCCAGCCACGAGCAGCCAGATCCGTCAGCCAGCCGCGAGCAGCCAGATCCGTCAGCCTGCCGCGAGCAGCCAGATCCGTCAGCCAGCCCGAGCAGCCAGATCCGTCAGCCACCACGAGCAGCCAGATCCGTCAGCCCAGCCGCGAGCAGCCGATCCGTCCAGCCGGCGCCATGAGCAGCCAGATCCGTCAGCCAGCCACGAGCAGCCAGATCCGTCAAGCCAGCCATGAGCAGCCAGACCCCGTCAGCCAGCCACGAGCAGCCAGATCCGTCAGCCAGCCGCGAGCAGCCGGATCCGTCAGCTAGCCGCGAGCAGCAGATCCGTCAGCCAGCCATGAGCAGCCAGATCCGTCAACCAGCCATGAGCAGCCAGATCCGTCAGCCAGCCATGAGCAGCCAGAGATCCGTTAGCCAGCCGCAGAGCGTCCAGCCAGGATCGCCAGAGCCCGTCCAGCCAGGATCCGCCAGAGCGTCCAGCCAGGATCGCCGAGCCGTCCAGCCAGGATCCGCCAGAGCCGTCAGCCAGGATCCAGAGCCGTCCAGCCAGGATCGCCAGAGCCGTCCAGCCAGGATCCGCCGAGCGTCCAGCCAGGATCCGCCAGAGCCGTCCAGCCAGGATCCGCCAGAGCCGTCCAGCCAGGATCCGCCAGAGCCGTCCAGCCAGGATCCGCCAGCCAGCCATAGCCATCCAGCGGGATCCGCCCGAAGCCTCCGCGGATCCAACGTCAGCCGGGATCCGCCAGAGCCGGTCCAGCGGGATCCGCCGAGATCCAGCGGGATCCGCCAGAGAGCCGTCCAGCGGGATCCGCCAGACGTCCAGCGATCCGCCAGACCGTCCAGCGGGATCCGCCAGAGCCGTCCAGCGGGATCCCGCCCAGAGCAGCCGTCCAGCGGGACCGCCGTGCCGTCAGCCGGGACCCGCCAGAGCGTCCAGCGGACGCCAGACCGTCCAGCGGGATCCGCCAGACCGTCAGCCGGGATCCACAGTCCAGCAGGATCCGCCCAGAGCGTCCAGCCGGGATCCGCCCGAGAGCCATCCAGCGGGATCCCCAGAGCCGACCAGCCGGGGAGCCACCAGAGCCGTCCAGCCGTATCCGCCATTCAGCCTGGTACTGCCCCTTAATCGGTACTGCCCTTAGTCGGTACTGCCCCTTAGTCGGTGCTGCCCCTAGTCCGGTGCCCCCTAACCCAGTGGGGTTTAGTTGGGGATTGGTCACGTATGGAGGGGGCTAGGGAAGCGGGTGGTGACTAGGTGGGATGGACCACGCCAGGGGCAGAACCACCACCGTGGACAGACGCCACCCA